>NW_008593570.1:11034-12512 GCF_000691845.1 Merops nubicus | reverse complement strand
CAGCGCCAGAGTGTTTGTTGGAGCTCTCACCCCACAGTCTGGCTTTCAGCCTAGCCCTCCAGTGTTTAGTTCTGCTCCAGCCCTCCACTATTTATTTCTCAGCTCCACGGCCTCTGCTCGGTGGTTCGGTTCTGGTTCCGCTCTCACCGTTGGTGTGTCAGCCCCAGCCCTGCAGGTTTTATTCCAGCTCCACATCTGGGGGTGGGGCTGCTTCTCTCAGCAGCACTGGGGCTGCTTGACAGGGTTAGAAATCACTCACTGTCCTCACTGCTGCACCAATATCAGCTAATTACTGTTTGTCCATGCAATAAAGGCTTGGCCCCTGCAGCCCTACTTGGCCCAGAGGCTGTCTCAAGCGTTTGATTCAGCCTGGTGCATGCTTATCTGCCAAGCTCTGCGGGCAAGCTTGACCAGACCCCCACCTTCTGTGGGGGTCCTGCAGCACTGGGCACCCCCAAACCCTGCCTCACAACCCCCATGCTCTCACCCACAGACACACCACACCACCACACCACCTTCCCCTCAAAAGGCATTTTGGAACTGGGAACAGCCACTTGGCCTCTGGTTCCCTCTCCCTAAAGGCAGCACTCGGGTTGGATCTGAGCCCCCAAACAGCCCTGAGCCTCCAAACCCTTCCAGCTTGTTCTCAGGACAGAAGCACAGCCCTGGCTCCAGTCCCAGCGCTGAAGGTGCAGCCCCAGATCTGATTCAGTGCTTCTGGGCCACATTCTGCAGCCCCACAGGCAGCCTCTTTGTTTCAGGGCCTGGAGCCCTCCTGTGGGAGTAGCCCCCCCCAGCCCAGTGCTCTGGGCTGAGTGCTTGGAACTGCAAGTGGAGCAGGCCTGTGGAGTTGGGGACAACACCCAGCTGTTCAGGAGAAGATTTCTTTTTTGCTTTATTTCCAGGTTGTTTTGATAAACAACGTACATATAATAACAGAACCAAACAACAATAAAATAATCCCAGACTAAAAGAATCACCCTCACTCAGCTCCTGGTGCTCCTTCCAGCTCATGGACCAGAGTCCATGAGGGTCTTTAAGAGAGTCAGGCTCTGTAAGCACTGAGTGAGAGAGTCCCTGGCTCTCAGCAGCTCCTAGCACTGGTAATGACTGATAAGTTCACAAATCACTCCATGTCCTCCCTCTAGTATCAAGCTCAACTGTTCTCCTGTCCCAATATTGCCTTAACTAGTGTGTGAATAAAGGCTTGGTCCCACTTTGCCTAGAGACTAGCTCAAACATCTGATTTGGATAGGTTGGGAAGTGAATGGTCCCCTGCCTCCATGGAGGGGCCTGCAGCCTGGACACCCCTCCGCACCCCCTCCAACCTGAACAGCATTTGGGGATGGGGAACAGCCACTCAGCATCTAGTTTCGCCTTCCCTAAAGACACTGCTCAGGATGGGGCTGAGCCCCCAAAACTCCTCCCAGGTTATTCTCAGGCTAAAGCTGCAGCACTTAGTCTCTTTTGGAGCTGCT
>NW_008593570.1:9234-11003 GCF_000691845.1 Merops nubicus | reverse complement strand
TGACCCTCAGCTGAGACAGGCTTGTTCTCAGGCCGAGAAACACAGCACTTAGTCACCAGGCCATCCCCACTTAGGGGGGTGCTGGGAACCTCCCAGTGTGAGGTGGGGGTGAATGGGCAGGGCATCTACCAGCAGCCCGAGGCAGGGCTTGGAACTGGGTGGGGGGCAGCATCCTCCCATCCGGGGAATAATTTTTTCCACTTGATTAGTCAGGTCATTCATTTGTAGAAACGTTGTACATCCCAAGAACATAAAATAGTAACGAAGGTTTTGTAATCTCCTCTCCTTATACCATTAATTCCTGACCCCTCGCCCCTGCTGCAGGCGGGAGGGGATCGGTTTGAGCTAAACTGGGCGGGGTCGGGATCGGGTGGAGCGGAGATGGGGCGGGGGGAGACGCGGCCCAGTTTGATCGGCCTCCCGCTCGTATCTGAACCTGTCCAAAATGGATGTCTGAGATAGGCAAAACGGGGCCAAGCCTTTATTCACACCCTAGTTAAGTTAGTACGGGGGACACCGAGTGGTTCATGAACTTGTCAGATATGGCCAGTGGTGGGAGCCAAAGCTCCTCACACTCAGAGCTTAATGAGCTGAGTCAGGGCAATGCAGAGCTGGGGCAGCCGTCAGCTGGAGGGAGAACAGAATGGGTGTTCCTCAGCTGGAGCTAGACAAAGCAGGACAGTCCAATGTCTCAGCTGCTGCAGGTCGGGAGGGTCCACCGGCAGGGGAGGAAACAAGATGAGGGCCCCTGGGCTGGACCTGGAAGAAATGGGAGGGTTGAAGGTGTCCCAGAAATGACATGGGGCTGCAGTGCCCATCAGGCAGAGCTGGACACGAGCCCCTAGAACTAGAAGAAGCAGGAGCATCTCTTACCTGGTGGGAGTGGGAGCCGCAGCAAGGCGGAGGGTCCGTCAGCACATGCGAAAGGCCAGGAACCTGCCACCCAACACCCTCCGCTGAGAGAGCGCTGCCTCGGGCTCAGGGCGACGGGACCCCAGAGGGGCCCTAAGGCAGCTCTGGCTGCCTGAGACCCATACACTCCAAACCTTCAGTGCCACCAGGCACAAACCCAGCACCCGCCCGAGACGGGCACATACCGATGAGCCCAACCCTTCGCAGGGGTGGTTTGGTCGCTCTGCACGACCATCTTCTCACCCCAATAAACCTGCGCTCCTCGGGATCGGGTTGCCCCAGCATCAGGCTGGGGCACCTCTACACTAAGAGAATAAACCCCCCATGGTAACTGCCCCCCTGGGCAGCCTCAGCTCCAACCCTGGCCGGTGAGAACAGGCCTCGACAGCAGAAAGGAAGTGGGTCCATCAGTGGGAGCATCTCTGACCTGGAGCTGAGAGGAAGAACCAGAGCTGCTGTGGGGCCAGGGCATCCATCAGCCAGCACGAGCGTGGGCTGGGGCTGCCGTGGGGCTGGCATGTCCGGCAGTCAGGGCTTAACAAGCGGGAGCCTCTCTCACCTCCAGCTTGTATCATCTGGAGCTGAGCTGCCACAGGGCTGGAGCTGAAACGCCATCCATGGGGCTGGAGTCGAGCTGGTGCTGAGCAGGTGCTGGGACAGCTGCTGGTGCGAAACTGGTGGAACTGGTGTGGGAGCTGGGGCTGAGTGAGGGGCCTGCCCCGGGCTGTGGGTTCAGCCCCATCGGGCAGGGCCTTATCCCAGCTTAGGGGCTCAGCCCCAGCCCCATCCTGTTCCTAATCCCTCCTCATTGCTGATGCTTGGGAGGCCCAGTCGCCTCGCGTGGGAGGACAGGGATG
>NW_008593570.1:5687-9035 GCF_000691845.1 Merops nubicus | reverse complement strand
TCCGGGCTGGCCCCTCCTAGTCCCGGAGACACTGGAGGGGGTCCTGGGCCGGGGGTGGAACGGGAAGGATGGGACTCAGGAACCTAGCAAGGGGCAATGGGGGAATGAGAGATGGGGGCAGGGGTTGGGGGCATGGGCAGGGGAGAGGATGAGAGGGTGACAAGGGTTGGAGAGTGAGGACAGGACTCGGCCGAGGGTCCAGGCGCTGCCAGGGCTTGTGTCTCCCACTGCAGCAAGGATGGCACCAAGAGGGAGGCTGGGTCCCGCATCCCCTCCCCAGCACAGGCAGGCAGTGAGGAGCACTTGGGTTGTCTTGGGGAGCACACCCTTCCTTCCCCCCACCCCTCCCGCCTCTTTGCTCCCTAGCATCCAGGGTTAAATGACAGGATGACACAGGCCATGGCATTCCCTTCAGTTGCCCCAACCCATTGGTGGCCTGAGGACATTGTGGGATGGCCCTCGGTGGGCCATTTTGGTGGCACGTTGCCTCTCAGTGAAACAATGAACCCTGAAAAGCAACGTGTTTTAATGATTTCTGGCTCGAAAGCTTGTGAAAAATCATAATAATATTAATCAAAATAATAGACCACAACTTCCAGTCATCTCAAAGCCTCCCTCCCTAGTTTTAAAAGGCGAACAGATGGAGCAAGCCCTCCTAGTTAAGGAGGGGATTTCCAGCAGCTTCTATCTCAAAAGGAACCAAAGCATCCCAGCGTGGCAGCTGCCTCCAGAAGAGCAGTTGAGCATCCCTGTACCTCCAAATCCAGGCTGTCATCGTCCCCTCTGGAGAGGCGGCATCACCAGAGACAGCACCCCCCCCCAGCCCAAAAATTGCTGAAGGGGTAAAAAAACTACAGCGCTCTATTGCTAACATGCGAATTACATCATTTATACAGTATTTATGGGCTCCTGCCTTTATTCCAGCTAAAACTCAGGGTCTGTTTCCCTTAGGAAATAAGAAAAAACCCAAAGGTTATAAGAAAGTTAAGTATAAAAATATTTCAAAGAGTCATTCTTGCTTCCTGTCCTTTTAACGTGAAGAAATGGAGGGTCTGGGAGGTCTTAAGGAGCTACTGCTGGGCTCCAGGGTCTCTGGTGGGACAGAAGCCAGCCCAGGCACTTTCTTGAGAGGGGAACAGAGGCTGCAGCAGGTGACGTCCCTCCAGCCCTGCTCCCATCAGGATCTGCAAGAAGACACAAGAAAAAAAAAACAGGATTTGGAGAATGCACTTAGGAAGACATTTAAAAATGTTATTTCAAAGGCAGAGGGGGGTTCTTTTGAAACTTAGCTTCATTATTCCATAAAATAACACTGAAATTCAATATAAACACCCCAAAAGGGAGCAGGACACCAGCCCCCAGCTCCAGCACTGACCAAATCCCACTTGGTTTTGATGCTCACACAGAAAACTTGGATGGAAGGGAGGTAAAAAGGAATTAAACCACTCGGGTCCAACCCTTGTGCCTGTGTTTTTTTGGTGGAGGGAAGGGGAGAGGAAATCTTACTGGGAAATCTTGCAGTTTGTCGTGGCGACATAGCGTCCAGTGTAATGGATGTTGCACCTCACCACGTTGTTGGTGAAGTCTGACTCCAGGACAATGTATTTGGGGTTCACTTGAACCTAAAAAAGGGGAAAAGGGAAAGAAAAACAACCCCAACTAGTAAGAGGGGGGGAAAAGCAGCGCTTAAACCCCCGTTAAAGGGACGGTGTCCAAAAAGGTGCATGGTTCCAAACCAAATGATTGAGAAGATCCCAAGCTGCTCCAGATTGGTAAGGCTTGCCCTGAAATACCCCTCCCAGTGACCCCAGCCACCTTTAAGACGTAATTCCCTGGCTGCACGTCTGTGATATCAATCCACTGGCAGTCAATGTCAGCATTGTAGGTATCGTAGCAGCCCGGGCTCAAGCCCTGCAATGAGAACAGGGGGTTCAGAGTGTGCTGGGGCAAGGTGGTGAACCCCAAGGAGCCCTTTGAGCTTCCACCCCCAAAGGCACCTGGGTGTGGGCCGTGCAGGCGTAACGCTTCAGGTTGCCGAAATCGCAGGTGGTGTCCTCCAGGCAGAAGCTGGCCTTGTGGCCCTCGGCCACCTTCCTCCCCGTGGTGGCATCCAGCAGGTCGTAGTGGCTGAACTCATCCATGCTGTGGTAGTGCCTGGGAGGCAGGGAGGGACAGTTAGGGTGACCCCCCCCACACACTCCCCCCAAATGGTGCCATCTACTCCCCAGATGTGATTTTTGGGGGCTCCCCATCAACCCTGGGTCCACACCAGCTTGCCAGCTCCCTCCTTGGGGACACTAATTGCAGGAGCCTGGAGGCTTTAGGGACAAAGAGGCAAGGTGATACCCCTGCCCCGCGAAGATCTCAAAGTGAAGCCACAAAAAAGGGGGAAACACCATTAAAGAAGCCTTAAAAAATGCCATTTTAAAAGGCTGAAAATTGCCCCAACAAGGAGGGCTGATGGTGGGGATGTGGGGACACTCACTGGTGACAGCTGTGCCACTCCCAGCTGTGCCGGGGCCGGCTGGGCAGAAAGTCAGCCGTGCCCTGGTTCTTCACCCTCTGGGGAAACCGCAGGAGCACCCGCACGTCGTAGTCAGTGGCCTCGGCGGTGTAGGCGGTGCTGGGGACATTGGAGAAGGTCAAGGTCAAGCTTTTCTTGGCCCCAACCCCTGGGGGCCAGGAGCTCCCCCACGCATGGGGTGCAGGCTCAGCTCTGGCACCCCCAGGGAGGAAAAGCCCCAGCAAATGTCTCCGCAGGGAGAGCTTACTCCAGGGAAAAGGAAATGATGAGGATGGAGGAAGGGGAGGAAAGAGGGTCCCTGTCCTGCAGCCCCCAACAGAGACCTTCCTCGGTGCTGTGTTTTGCCCTTTGCCCTTCCCTTGCTCTCCTTCCTTCTCTTCTCCTCTCCTCCATCCTTCTTCCCCTTTCCTCTTCCCTCTCTCCTTTCCTCTTTCTTCTCCTTTCCCCTTTTCTTCCTTCCTCCATCCTTCTCCTTCCCTATCCTTCCTTTCCCTGTTCCTTTCCCTTTCACTTCTCCATCCTTCGCCTCCTTCCTCCCCTTCCCTTTCCTTTTCCCTTCTCCCCTCCGTCTTTTTCCTTCATCCTTCTCTTTCTCCCCCATCCCTTCTCCCTTTCCCCTCTTCTCTATCCTTCCCTTCCCTTTCCTTCTCCTCTCCTCCATCCTTCCCCTCTTTCCCCTTTCCTCTTCCCTTCCCCTCTCCTCCATCCTTCTCCATCCTCCTCTATCCTCATCTCCCATTCCCTCCCCGGTGCCCCTCCACCTGCCCACTCCCCATCTTCCCCCTCGCCCCAGGACCCCCTTTTCTCCCCCCACAGCCCCAGGA
>NW_008593570.1:3623-5656 GCF_000691845.1 Merops nubicus | reverse complement strand
GCCGCCTGCGTGGCCAGACACTTCGCCTCGGCCGCGCAGCGCAGTGAGTACAGGTGAGCTCGTTGCACGTAGGTGGACGCTTGCACATAGTTGGGGTCCGGCACCAAGTCGGGGAGACCTGCCAGGAGGATGAGGGACAGCCCTGAGGGTGGGGACAGGGCTCGGGGATGCGGTTTGCGGATAGAGGGGGGGCCTCCCCCCTCGAAGCAGACAGCCCTGCCCTCGGGGGGGGGGGGCACAGCAGGGGAGAGGAAGTTTCGCTTCGGTCACCGCCACGTTTTTTTAATTCTAAGCTGCGGATGGAAAATCCTCCCTTCTCCTCCCCTTCCCCCCACCCCCCAGCTCCCGCTGGCAAATCCCAAGCCTCCATTTTCCTACAGCGGCATTGCTCAACTCGGCCTCTGGGAAGCAATTACACCCAGCCCTGCCCAGCTTCTTGGGGTTTCCCCGAGCTCCCTGGCTCCCACCCCCTGTGGCCAGCCAGGACTCTGGGGAGCAGGGTCCCTATTTCCTGTCGTGTTTTTCACTGCAAAAGAGAGGTGAAAGTGGGAGCTGTGCAAGCCCCGTGCTGTTATCCTTCCTCTCCTTTAGCTCCCAACGCTGCCCCATGCCTAGGGCCAAGCAAGCTGTGGACAGACAGATGGACAGATGGACAGCTGCAGGGCTGGGTGGGGGCTGCCTTGCTTTCCAAAAGCATTCCAGAGCCCAGCTGGAGCCAGTGCTTCCCCTTCCCAGCAACGCCCTTTCACACTTCCCTTTCCCAAAGGTTCCTTCGGGACTACCACGACCCAGAAAGCATCCTGATGTCTGCCCCTCAAGAAGGACCAGGATGGAAGGGGTGCTCCCCAGGCACTCTGTGCCTCAGTTTCCCTTCTCACAGCCCTCTGCAAAGGCAAGCCCTGCTCCACAACAACCTCTGCTTAGCATCTTTCCTTCCTGTGAGCTCGCCAGCCTATCCCCATCTTCATCCCCATTTGCATACTGAGCCTCATCTTCATGCCCACTCCCATCTCCATCCTCAACCCTATCTTCATCTCCATCCTCATCCCCATCCTCATTCCTGTCTCCATTCCCATTCCAATCCGGCTCCCCATCCTCATCTGCAACCCCATCCCCATCCTTGTCCCCATCTCCATTTGTATTCCCATCTTTATCTCCAGCCTTATATTCATCCCTATCCACATCCCCATCTTCATCCTCTTTCCCACCACTGTCTCTATCCCCATCCTCATCCCCATCCTTATTTCTATCCCTATCCCTACTGCCATCCTTATACCCATCCCTATCTTTACCTCCATCCTCATCCCCGTCTCCATCCCCATCATCACCATCATCCTTATCCCCACCCCTATCTTCATTTCCATCCTTATCTCCATCCCTGATCCCCATCCTCATCTTCATCCCCGTTCCTTATCCCCTTCTAAGGGACCTGGGGGGCTCCAGCCACACCAGCTCCTCCCTCTTCACCCAGACACTTTCCAGCACATTTCCTTTTTTTTCCCCCTCCTATTTTTTTATCCCTATTTTCCTTTTTTTTCCATGGGCAAAAAGAACAATGCCTTCTTGTTTCTGGGCCTGCCTTCCCTCGAGGGATCACGTCACTCCATTGGAGCTCGTTTCCTGCCCTGCTTGCTTGGTCATCGCTGCTGATGTAATACCCACGGGGGCCACACGCGCCAGGGGGGAAATCGGGAGAGCTCCAAAAGACTTTCCCCCCCCCTTAAAAAAATTAATAACAAAAAAAAAAAAACGATGGAGGAAGACCCCTGGGCCCCGTCCCGCTTGTAAGGGGAATATTTGTCATCATTTCTAAACCAGCTTTTCCTCCCTGCTGTTGTTTATAATAAATTCTTGGACGCTCCGGAGAGAAACCCGACTCCTTTACCAACAGGGAGTTTTATTTTCCCCCCACGACGGCGCTCGCCCTGGATGGCCCCGTTGTTATTGTAGGGTCTCCTGCCTCAGACCCGGTGGTGAAGGGTCAAACCGCGTCGCTGGGGCTAATGGGATGGCAGAATACAGCCTCCACACCC
>NW_008593570.1:0-3586 GCF_000691845.1 Merops nubicus | reverse complement strand
CCACCCACCGGTCCCCACCCGGGGCCGGCCGTATCCTGCTCCTTTTTGCTGAGCTGGCGCTTTTCCGCCTCCTGCAAGTCAGGGGGCCTGGCAGCCCCCCACTATCGCCTCCAAAAAAGGGACGACCACAGCAAGAAAATGTTTGTTTTTCCTCCTCCACCCCTCGGCCTGCCCCGGGGAGCTGCCAGAGAGGATTTTCTTCTTATTCACCGTGAAAATTAGAATAATAAAAAAAGGCAGGCCTGCTCCCCGCCGCGCTGTTTGTGCAGGTGTGCCGGGCTTAGCCGAAAAATCCCTGCTCCGGCAGTTTTCTGAGAGGGCGGCTCCTTCCCCTCCCTCTGCCCGGCAGTGCTGCGTCACACTAAAGGTTGTGAGCAGTGGGGCGTGGAGATGACCCTGAGTGACCCAGACGCACATCTTCATCCCCCATCCCATCCCGTCCCATTCCATCCCATCCTGGCAGCATCCTTCCTCCAACACCTCCTGGTGTCTTCATCCCATCTCATCCCAGTCCAGCCTTCCAACATTCCTCCTCCAGCACCTGCTGGTGCCTTCATTCCATCCCCACAGGCTCCTTCCTTCACCACCTCCCGCTGCACCCCTTTATCCCCCCCCCATCCCAGCCCCATTGAGTCTTCTCAGGATGCCTAGTTGGTTGTTAAATAGTAACATAAGCAATCCAAACTCATCCCCAAGCCCACAAAAGAGAGACTTTCCCAGCAAGGTGGTCAACACTTGGCCCAAGTGCCCCATCCATGGGTAATGATATCCTCCAGTGTCACCACAGCCACCATGACTCATGCTTAGTGGGTACCATCATCCCGTGGGCTTTCCAAAACCTGCTCCCATGCAAAAAAACAGACCTGGGCAACCCATTTGTACGAGGGCAAGACCAAAAATGCCATTGGAGATGGAGGAAAGCAGAAGAGAGGGGTTACGATGAGGAAGCCCCTGGCAACTAAATGACCTTAGGAGGTCCCTTCCAGCCCAGACATTCTATGATCCCTCCTGGGGGTTGGTCAAGAGTGGGGAGCACCAGTAAGATCCGTCACCTTGGTTGAACCTCACGAGGAGGGGTGGGCTATCTGCCCCCACAGCTTAGATGCCACGCACACTTGGCTTTCACCAGTGGAGGCCACCTTTGCATGAGATGATTCAGGCCCTCAGCAAGACTTGGGTGACACTTGGGTCTCCTGCAGTGCTCCTGAGCGGGAGACATGAAGACTTTCAGTGTCTCCTCCCCTTGTCTTTGTCAAAGCCTGATCTGGTGCATTTATCCCCCTCTGTTGGCCAAGCCACGCGAGATGTTCCTCTCCCACCTCCACCATGGCCTGGACACCTAGAGATTTATGGCTGAAAATGATTTAAACTCTCATCTTCCAAGAGGTCTTCATTAGCTGGTTTGGATGGAGGAAGGTGGATGACCCGTGATGCTCACACAAGCCCCAGTAAACTCCCTTATAAAAGCCGGTGGGATCTAATTGCTTAATTAACTCCCCAGGTACCCCAGTGAGGGACCAGGGATGCCGCACATTCCTGGCAGAGCTGGGTTGGATTAGGAGGCTCTTAAAGAGCTTAGGCGCATAATTAACATCTGATTCGGCTTTATAAAGTGTTTTCACCAATTAAGAAACCTGCCATAAGGGTGGTCCTGCAGGTGACAGACTTGGAGGGGTTTTTTGGTGACCCCAAGGAAGGTGACAACTTTCCCCCAAACAAAACTTGGCTGGAGAGAGCAGCAGGTGGCCTGGAGGAGAGGCCAGGCAGTGGGGTGGCCCCAGAGAGCCACCTCCCTGGGCTGGTCGGATTGTCTTTATTCCCTTCTTTAGGTTTATTAAGGAAAAAACTGAAGAGGGAGGCTGGGGGCTCCTGCACCGAGAAGTGGATGTCCTGTTGGGTGGCTCATTGGGCAACAAGGGCTTTACACCATCACCCTTTGTCCCAGCTTCCAGGGATCCTGGAAGGACACAGTCTTTGCCAAGAGGGGGATGATAAGCTTGGCAAGCATCTCTCCATTCCCCTCTGCTGGGTCAGCTGCAAGGCAGCCGTCCCGCCCCAGGGGCATGGGACCATCAGAACTCCTCATCCCTCGTTCCCTCCATCCCTTGCCCGGCAGGAGCGGCTGCTCCCGGCGAGGCAGGCAGAGGTCCAGAGGAAGATCCTCTCTGCACAAAGCCTGTCCCCAAGCTCTTTCCCACACATCGGCAGCAGGGCCGGCCGAACCTCAGGCTGACCCAGCCCGGCTGCTCTCACGGCGTTTACTCGCTCACACGCAACGGGGCAGGGCTGGGATGAACATTTCCCCAAGCACGAACCCTCTGGGATGGGTTTTTCTCAGAAACCAGGGACGGAGCTGGGTGGGTTATGGGGTCAGACAGGTCACAGGCTCCAGCTGAGATGGGTTTCCCAAGGGACAGGCAGGGAACAGATGCCCCAGGCTGCCCCTCCCCACGCCCTTCAGCCTTTGCTTCCAGTTCCACCACGGAGAAAAAACACTCTCAGCAAGCCTCAGCCAAAAGCCACAGGATTTCATCAGGATCGGGGTCAGTAGGACGTGAACTGATGGCGTCGCTAGTTGGTTCTCTGCTGCGCCAGCCCAAGGGGTGATGGGCCCACGATGGGGCACTCCAGATCCACCTGTGAACTGAGCGTGCCCCAGCACAAGGCACATGGCCAGGACAACCTGGGATACGGCACCGCCCCACCTCAGGAGCACAGCGTGACCCCAACCAGTAGTAAGCAGCCAACCCACAGATGCAGGACAACCTGGGACAAGGCACAACCTGGGCACTTGCTCCACAAAAGCAGAATGACCAGGGACGTAGCACAGACCCACCCCACGAGCACAGCGTGCCCCCGTCCCACAGCACAGACCCACCCCATGAAGGTGGGATGACCTGGGATACCGCACAGACCCACCCCAACAAGCACAGCGTCCCCCTATCCCACAAGTACAGGGTGACCTAGGACCCACCCCACGAGTACAGGATTACCTGGGACATGGCACAGACTCACCCCACAAGCATAGAGTCCCCTGGCCCCACAGCACAGACCCACTCTACCAGCATGGGATGACCTGGGACACAGCACAGAGCTGCCCTAAGCCCAGACCCCGCTGGAACTTGCTCCTTTTCTTTCCTCCCTGTTCTTCACCACCTCAAACAGCATTCCTCAAATATGTAGGGTCTCCAACAGCCCCTCAGGGGCTCCTGAGCCTGGAATGGGTTGCCCAGGGAGGTGGTTGAGGCTCTGTCCCTGGGGGTCTTTAAGGCCAGGCTGGATGAGGCTCTGGGCAGCCTGATCTAGTGTGAGGTGTCCCTGCTCATGGCAGAGGGGTTGGAACTGGGTGACCCTTGTGGTCCCTTCCAGCCCTGACAGATTCTGATCTGTTTTAGCAGAGGACTTTAGAGCCCTAATAGCTTAATGGTTGGACTTAATGATCTTAAAGGTCTCTTCCAACCTAAAGGATTCTATGATTCTATCTGTCCCCATAGCACCGGGACAGCATCCTTGGAGAGCGACCCGAGCCAGAGACGGGTGCAGAGGACTCTGCTCTCAGGCAACGAAGCATCCTGGGCACCACCCC
>NW_008593569.1:0-213 GCF_000691845.1 Merops nubicus | reverse complement strand
ACCTCGCACCCCCCTGCACCCATCCTGCACCCCCCTGCACCCATCCTGCACCCCTGCACCCCACCTTGGAGAGGCGGAAGTCGGCCAGGATCCTGCTCTCCATCTCCACCAGGTTCACCTTGAAGATCAGTTTGTTGTTCCTCCTGTCCGTGGTCGACACCGTCACCTGCCAAACAGCACCCCCAAAATCACCCGGGGCTGGGGGGAGAGGGG
>NW_008593568.1:0-996 GCF_000691845.1 Merops nubicus | reverse complement strand
ACCCTCCTCGGGGTCCACCGGGACGGAGAGGTCCCCTCCAAGCCCACCCCACCTTGTTGACGTCGGAGATGCTCTTGCCCTCGCTGGGCACGTAGAGCTTGCGGTTGTTGGCGCGGAGCTTGCTCTGGATGGTGAAGAGCAGGACCTCCAGGTTCCCCTTCTCCTGGAACCTGCGGGGCGGTGGCACCGGGTCAGGATACGGCCCCGGGAGGTGTCCCCACCCCCCCAGCCCAGGAGGGGCTCACTTGACGGGCTTCTCCAGGGTGCAGAAGGCGGTGAAGGCCTGGAGCTGCTGCTGCACCCCCGGCAGGGAGTTGGCGAACTTCTGGTTGCTGATGATGACGATGGTTTGGTGGATCCAGGCCAGCAGCTCGGCCGCCAGCGCCTCGTACCGCGCCACGATGGCCTCGATCTCCATGGCCTGGTCCAGAACCTGGTGGGACAGGGGTGGGGCATCCGGGCGGGTCAGGGGGACGTCCTGTGGAACCCCCAATCCGCTGAGGAACCACCTGTAGGGCTGGGGTGGGGCCTGCTTGGTCCAGCCCCTTCTGGGGATGTGTTCTCCATGGTGCCCAGTGTGGTGAGGGATGGGACAGCCCACGGAGCAAAGGGTGGGACAGCCCATGGATCCCAGGGTGGGACATCTCATGGAACAAAGGATGGGACAGCCCATGGATCCCAGGGTAGGACATCCCAGGGAGCCAAGGGTGGGACAACCCATGGAGCCAAGGATGGGACAGCCCATGGAGCCAAGGATGGGACAGCCCATGGATCCCAGGGTAGGACATCCCAGGGAGCCAAGGGTGGCTCCTAAACCCACCTTCCCAATGCGCTTCCCCTCCACAGCCAACGCCTTCATCTTGGAGAAGTAGTGGTAGAAGGACACCACGTAGGTGATGATGGACTTCTCATCAGGGTCCTCCATGTTGACATCTGGCAGGCGGTGAAGCGTCGGTCCCCGAAACCCACCCCCTCAGCACCCCAAAGCCCACCCCG
>NW_008593567.1:0-616 GCF_000691845.1 Merops nubicus | reverse complement strand
TCCAGGAAACAAAGGTCTGAAAGAACAAATATGAAGAATTTCTACATTACATCCAGGAAACAAAGGTCTGAAAGAACAAATATGAAGAATTTCTACATTACAACGTTACAGGGAGGTACAGGTGGATAAAGGAGGTTTCACACAGGAATTAGAAGGTGTTCTACACATGCATCATCAGTCTACATACACAGATCTTGTGCAAATACTTCATTGTTGGAGAACTGTCATTGTCGTTCAGGACAGCAAAGCTGGGTTCATAACCCAAATGGCACAGGCCTTGGCACCAGGCAGGAAATCAAACCACATCCGTTTTTGCACCATGGATAATATCCAAGGGTTGACCACGAGTCAGCTACGGGTGAAAGAGCACTTGGATCAGGGAGGTTTGAGGGAAAGACAATGATATCAGAGCCTTTCCCCTGGTAGCTGCACACTTCCAGGGGACAGATGGAAACTGCTCTCTCCAGTCTGGTAATCTGTTTATTTTTTGGGCTGTTACAGTTTACCAGCCAAAATGAGGCCCAGCACTAGACACAGACAAAGAAACAAGGCAAGAACAGGAAACCCACAAAAGTGAAGGAATCAGATGTCATACTTCAGATTGTGTCAGTTGTAG
>NW_008593566.1:12383-12693 GCF_000691845.1 Merops nubicus | reverse complement strand
TGGAAGTGCTACCGGGCGGCCGCGCGCCGCCTGCGGCGCCTGGGCAGGAGCGACTTCGAGCACTTCCGGTCCCTGGCCATCAGCGGGGACATGGCGCAGAGGGTCACCCACATCCTGACCCGGGACTGCGCCATGGAGCGCGTCTGCTGCTTCGGCAGCACCGCCTGGGACAGGAGCCTCCTGCTGTTCAAGTCCAGGGGCCCGCGGGGCGAGGGCGGGGAGCCCTCGGGGCAGGAGCAGTGACTGGGAAGTGGCCTCTGGCTCCCCCTGGGGCCCGGCCTCCACCCCGCGGGCGGTTGGGGCCAAGAGT
>NW_008593566.1:0-12268 GCF_000691845.1 Merops nubicus | reverse complement strand
CGGCTGTCACCCTCCCCGGGGGTTCCGAGGTGGCTTCTGCAGAAGGTGCTCCTGAAATGGGAGTGTGATCTGTGTGTACCCCGAATATTCCCTGGAAGGAGAGAGAACATGCCTTTTTTTGTCCCTGGAGCTTTTCAAGGAGAGGGAACATTTCCACTGGCCTGTGTGGTGCACAGTTTGTTCTGCTGCTTGTCACGTTTTCTGTATGAACTGCTCTTGGGAAACCCAGAACCTGGTTTGGCAGCTACGACCAAACGAGCTGGATGGTTGCAGACTGTGCCTGGGCTGCAGCCTGCCCCGAGAGGTGGTCACTGCCCCGTGCTGGAGACATCCCAGGGGAGGCTGGCCGGGGCTCTGAGCACCCTGCTCTAGCTGCAGATGTCCCTGCTCCCTGCAGGGGGTTGGACTGGATGAGCTTTGAAGGTCCCTTCCCACCCAGACCAGTCTGTGGTGGTGGCACTGGTCAGGCTGTGCTCGATGCCCCTGTGCAGATGGGGCTGGCCTGTGCTTTGGAGGGTCCTGGTGGTGTCACCTGCCTGTGGGGCGTGTGCTCCTGTAAGTGTATAACAGAGTGAGTGCTTTTTGTAATGGTGTCCTTGAAATAAAGATAACTTTATCATAAATACTATCTTGGGGATCTAGTCTCTTTTTGTTCCCCTTGTTTTCAGCAGCTCCAGGAAATGGAGTTTGTCACCGTGTTGTGTTTACAGGCTCTGAGGGGACTTTGGTAAGCTTGAAGCTGCCTTTGGCTAAGGTTAAAGTATGACAACTTTAACTGGGTCGTGTTTTGGTTTTTTCTTCCATAAAATCTGGGAAGAAAGAAAACTGGAGCAAAATGTCTTGTTTAAACTTTGTTTTCCTTGTTTTAGTGTCCCCACAGGCTGCAGCTGACATGCAGTGGTTTTGTTAGCTTGGGCAGTAAGTAGGAGTCACAATTCTGTGGTGTTGTCTAAAGAGATTAAAACCCTCACCTGGGCAGACTGTGACACAGAGGGGATGACTGGTGGCTCTCATGGATTTCCAGGTTCCACTTACAGAGATCTTGGAGGAGTCTCCTCCAGGAGGTGCTCTGCTCTAGCTGTGCTCCTGTGCATTGGCCAAGAGAGCTTAGACTGGGATTTACTTCATGTCCTTACTGGGGTTTCCTTGTTATTTACTCATGTAGTGGTAGTGGAGAGGGGGAAAAGGTAAAAAGAAGGCTTTGATGTCCTCCACAAGGAGCTCAGATGAGAGAGTGAAGTGTTTGAGTGTTCTGGCTGACTGGCCGCAGTGTTGTGGATGAAAAGCTGCTGGGACCCACGGGGAGGTGTGTGAAACAAGTCCTGTGTGTGGTTAAAGGGACTGAGCAGGGTCACAGAAGGGCTTTGAGGCTCTTTGCATAAATGGAACTCCCAGGGCTGTGCTGCCTGGCAAATGTTTGGGATTCCCACCAGGGCCACAGCCCAGCCTGTGCTGGGGGTGCTGGTGGCAGCGTCCCTGGGGGGCTCCTCAGCCTGGGCTGCTCTCACTGCCCCCGGGGAGGGAAGGGAGGAGCGATTTGTTGTTTTCCTGGGGGCTCACCCGAGTGCCCGAGCCCTCCCGCAGCTTGTGCGGGACATGGATCGCTCGGGGACCTGGGCCCCTGGGCTGCCGTGAGCTCTGCGGAGCTGCTCTCCCGGCGCCGTGCTGCTGGTGGCACTGGAGCACCGTGCAACCGCAGCCTCGCCCTGGGGGCGTGTCTGCTGGGCTCCCAGTGGGAGCTGCTGCTTCCTTTGAACTGTGAAATATTTATAAAATAGACCTGGACTTATCTGCTCAGGGCTCAGGTTTAAAGGGGTGACTGGAGCTTCTTGCCTTTCATTTTCCTCTGGGGATTTTCACGCTTACCTGTGAAAAATTTTATGAAGAGTTGGTAGGAAGGTGGAGAGCACAAGCAGTTACATGCAGGAGACCTCCCCTGCACCATGACCTTCCCCTTCCAGGAGACCCTGGTTTATGTTCCTCCCACAGGGGTGGATCAGTATCTGCCTGGGGGATTCTGCTGGGCTGCTGCCTGTTCAAAGATTGGGGGTTAGTTTTCTCTTCTTTGGCTGGCTGGGTGCAGACCTGCCAGCTGGCCTGGCACGTGCAACGTGGTGGCTTCTGGGGTGGCTTTCAAGCCTCTGCTGCTAAATTGCTAATGTCAGTGTGTCCCCCTGCCTCAGAAGTGGCAGAGCTCCAAAGCTGGCTCTGTTTGTCTTTGGCACATCCGTGTCTTTTGATTCTCATCCTTTGGATATTGACACAAATACAGCTCAAAATGTCAACACATCTCTGTAGTTCTTGGGATACAAAGGAGCTCAAAATGGAGTCAGTGCTTTAGCAGAGAGGAGAGGGGGAAAAAAAAAATCTTTCCTTTTTTTTCAGGTCGTTGGTTCTGCTCTCCAGGAAGCTGTCAGGAGATGAGAGAGGTGGGAGCCCAGCTCCAGATGCATCGATAGAGGAGAGCTTGTGGATCTCAGCTGCAGTGCTTCTGTAAGGCTCTGGAGAGTCAGGGGGGTTCCGTACTCTGCCTTCTGCAGCGTGGCTAAAACATGCTCCTGGGTGACCTGGAGGCAGGGCAGCATGAGGGTGAGGATGAGGGTTAAGCCAGCACCTCTGCTCCCCGTGGGTGAGGGCTCATCGTCCAGCTGGTGGGGTGGAGGGGACCTGGTTTGTGTGAGTCCTGGGGGTGGTGGCCCCTGGGGAGGGCACAGAGCCCCCCGTGCTGTGCTGCTCGCTCGTCTGTGCACCAAGGCTGGGCCCAGGTGGTGGCTGCTGCTGCTAAAACAAGGGGGGGCAACTTCCCCGTGTCTGGGGGGGCTGTGCTCCTGCCCCTCAGCTCCGGGCACGTGGCTGCAGGCTCTGCTGGGTTGTAGCTGCCCTGGCTCCCTCCTTGTGCCACGCTGGCTGTGTGAGTGCTCGTGTGTCAGAGCCTTAGCAAAGAGATCCTGCTTGCTCCTTCCCACCCTTAAACCTTGTGGATGCTTACAGGAGGCAACACCTGCACAGCACACGTCTGGCTGTATAGCCTCCAAACAGACCCCAAATACCACAGGGCACTGTGGTGGCACTGCCAGGCTGCTGCCCTGCTCCACTCTGGCAGCAAGTGAGGGGTTCCTGAGCGGGTGCCCTGTGGTTTGTGATGGTTGCTGAGCTCCCTCAGACCTTGCCTCAGTTTTTCCATCCGTGAAAGGAGCTTGATAACCACCCACCACTGCAGAGGTTTCTGATGTGGAGTATTGGCTGGCTGTTTGCACAGCACTTTTGAGATCCTGGTGAGCTGTATGGTCAGCTGTGAGCTTTGCCATTGCTCACAGTAATCACTGCAGCTGCTGCAGACATTAATTAGGTACCATAGCTTCAAAGTGCTCTGACTAATTGAGTCTCATGTCACTGTTGTGTAGCAAGTGGCAGCTGAGTTATCCCCCTCCTCGGATGGAAGCCTGGGCAGGAGAGGTGTACAGAGTGGTGTGTAAGCTGGCATCAGAGCTGGGGCTGAGAGCTTGGAGGTTCCAGTTCCTGGCTGCAGTTGCTTCCAGCCTTTGTAGGGAGTGAGATTTAGATGGGGTCAGTGAGGTTCCTTTTGTAAAAAATGTTTTCTTAATTCTTGCCTGTGCTACAAGACAGTTCAGTCTCCTAGATCCTTGTGCTGGATGGGTACAAGGGGTGCACTCAGTGGGGAAAAGCTGAGTGTGTAAATGTGGTGGAACAGCAGCAGTTTAGTCAGCTCCACGTTGAGAGCAGCTGGAGCAAAGGGCCCTTGGGAGCACCCATCTCTCTGCTGCCCATCTTCCACCTGGTTGTACTGACAGCCTGCAACACTGCTCATCAGCATCTTTAAATAGTGACACAGATTAAAAATGGTTTAATTCAACTTTCCCCAGAATGTGTGAGCAGCCCAAGAGTGTAGGAATCAAGTTTAGGAGCAGAGCTGGCAGCAACAGGTCTGCTCCCATAGGCAGCTTGCTCTCGCTGGACACCCAGCAGCCTGTCCCTGCAGGCTTGCCTGGCAGCAGCTGCACATGTTCGGATTTCCTTTGCTCAGCTGAGGGCAAGTTTGTTCTTGTTCTTCCTGGCACTTTGCTGCCTGTCAACTAAGGGAGAAAAATGAGAGGTGTCAACCTGTAGAAATGTGGGCATCTGTTCCTGGCAGTGTGGAAACCCGAGAGAGGAGCAGCCACAAATCAAACACGTGATGTCTTCTCTCTACCAGAACCGTGAGCCAGTTCTCATGCAAAGTCTTGGAGTCTCCAAGGCTTAGTCTCTGGCCAGTGAAGTGGTGACAGGGAGGCCAGTCCTGCCCCTGGGCACATCCTGTAGTCTCCAGGGTTTTGTTTTCTCGTTAGATTCGCCCGTATTGGCATGGGTGGGAGGTTTGGTTTCCCACAGCCCTTGCACAAAAATCCCTTGGACCATTGTGGGCAGAAACCTTGCCACCAAGTCCCTTATCAGCTCAAGCTTGAGTTTCTTGGATTTAATTATGGGGAAGTGTCCTTGTTACCTTTGAGCTGGGTCTCCTGCTGGGTTTGGACTCCAGAGGGGTCCTGGGTTTGAAGAAGAAAGGTTGGGATCATGATCTGGGGTCAGGATGTTTGTAATGCTCTGATGAGGACTGAAACTGCTCAAGTCTGAAAGACCTTCATTCTAGGTTGGGAAGTGTGGGTTCCTTGCTTAGGCTTGCCACCAGCTGGCTGCAGAACTTGGGCGAGCTCCTTTCCTTGGACCTGTGATCTTGCACTCTTTATTTCACTGGGGAGTGTGGTGACAGCTGGTGTGATAAGCTCTGGAGGGAATATGGAATGCTGTGCAGACCTGGTCTGGTTATAACCAGACAATCCAAGTGCAATCAGCTGTAGATCAGACTTATGAAATGCTTGTGGCCAGCTGCCTGGATTTGCATCCTTACTTGAAGCAAAACTGTATCCTTGGATCCTTCACAGAGAGGCCTGGCTCTGAGCAGGGGGTTTTCTTTTGAGTGATGTTTACAGAATTGTAGAGCTTTCTAAACTCCTTCTCTGTCGTGTGGGGACCTTGCTGTGAAGCAGGGAAGGTAAGGACAGATCTTACTCATCCTTCCATAGCAGAATGCACTTTAGATAGGTGCCTTTGCAGGTGATTAAACCCCCTTTGTTTAGGTCTTGTATGGTGGGCCAAAGATGAGACGTGGCCCTGCAGATGCTGTTTCCTGCTGTGGAGTGCTTCATGATTCCACAATAATTAATTCTCTTTCATTGTTGCTCTGGCAATTTATTCATCTTCCATGTGAGAGACAAGGATTGAGTTAGAGCTGAGTCTGGTGTCCCTGCTTGGCCACCTTGGTTCCCCTCCACCCCTGGGGTCAACCCGGAGACTGAAATCTGTGAAGCACAGGGAAGCTGCTGAAGTGCAGCTTTGTTAGCCCAGCAGCTGGAAGCCAGGAGCAGTCAAGCTGCAACAGGCCTGCCCTGCTGTGAGAGAACGAGCTGCTGGGTGACACATCAAAAGAGAAGGGCAGCTCCGTGCTGTTCTCTGCAGAGATCAAAAGGGAGCAAGCAGGGTGGCTCCTCCCGGCTGGTCCTTGGGGCTGCTCACCTCCTGCTGTGTCCCTTCAGTCCCAGTTACCTCCTGGGATATCGCTGTTCCGAGCACGTGAGGTGGTGGTGGGGAAGCTCATCTGTGAAGTGGCTGGTGTGAGGGAAGAGATCCTTGGCTGCACGCTGGGGATGAATCCCCTCACTCTTTGTGCAGAAACCATAGAGGAGAGTGAAGCTTTGGAGGCACCCTTCCAACAGAGCCAGCATCTTTGTGTCCCATCAGAGCAGGTGACACTGCATGGGTGTGAAAACTGGGGTCTAGGGCACAGGTCTTGAGTGGCTGAGGGACCTGGGGCTATCCAGTCCAAAAAAGAGGCTCAGGAGAGACCTCCTCACTCCTGACAGCTCCCTGAAGGGAGGCTGTAGGGAGGTGGGTGTTGGTCCCCCAAGGAACAAGTGCTAGGACAAGAGGAAGCCAACTCAAGTTGCACCAGGGGAGGTTCAGGTTGAACCTGAGGAACAATCTCTTCCCTGCCAGGGCCGTGCAGGCCTGGCCCAGGCTGCCCAGGGCAGTGGCTGAATTGACATCTCTGGATGTGTTTAGAAGTGGTGGAGATGTGCTGCTGAGGGACGTGGCTTAGCAGTGGGCTTGGTAGAGTTCAATTAACGGTTGGACGTGATGATCTTAAAGATCTTTTCCAACCTAAATGATTCCATGGTTCTGGAAGGGCTCAGAGGAGCTGGGTGGGCTGGTGCCAGTCTCCATCTGGAGGACATCAGTCCCCTGCTGCAGCTGCAGAGCTGTGACAGTCCCAGGGCAGGAGGTCTCAGCAGGGCTGCAGTTACAGTGGAGGGGAGACTGTTGCTGTGAGGAGGCAGGGGAGGTGACAGGGCAGCCTTGGCAGGCTGTGAGGGCTTTTCAGGGGCCTGTGCAGTGGCTGCTCTCCAGGGCTCTGGGTCCTCCTGGGACTGGTTTGCTCCAGTGACCACCACTGGATTGTTGTTTTGACATTCCCAGCGTGACCAGTGCTGACTCCTGTTGTCCTGGCTGGTGAAGTAGGACAGATGCTGAACTATTTATTGTGCTGCAGCCCCTGGAGCAGGCCCTGCAGAGCATTCCTCACTGACTCAGGCTGAGTTTTAACCCCACATCTTAGGCACTATTTAAACAGGTGCTGCTTGGTCCTTTCCTCAGAACACCCACAGTTGTTAGTCAGGACGGATGCTGAGAACTGCTTTTGGTTTGTCCTGGATTGTTTCTGAGCCCACTGTCCACCTCTGTGGACAACCTTGGTCTTGGATCAGGGCAGCCACAGCGACCTTTACTACCTTGCCTCAACCAACCTGTGGGACTTTCCAAAATGATGTGGCTGCTTCTGTGGCATCTTGTATGGTGCTCAGGGCAAGTGTTACCTTCCTGGGAAAGCCCTTGGAGAGCAAAGGCCTTGAACCTGAGAGCATGGGGGTGTGTAATGGAGTATCCAGCCTGGAGGGGGGAAGGCAGTGTCTGAAAGGCCATGGCTCAGTGAAGGGGAGCAGGGACCCTGCAGAAGCAGCAAGCCTTGGAGCTGCTTCGGGGAGGAGGGAGGAAGAAAAGGAGAATAAATGTGGCTGAGGCTTGGGATTCAAATTGGATGTTCTGGGGTACTTCCCAGCCTCTCTATTTGAGCAGGAATCTCACCTGACCTCGACTGACATCAGTGTGAAACCAATCTGGGGGGATTCCCAAAGCCAAAGGACACATTTACCTGAGCTGTGGGCTGAGGACTAGAGTAGTGGAAAGGAGGAAGCAGGCCTGTGCTGGGCCTGCCTTTCCCCACTGAGGTTTCCCAGGCGACTGCTTGGTGTCCCAAACACCGATCTCTGCCTCGGGGGGAGGTGGGGAGCACAGAGCTGCTCTGCTGCTCCTGTTGGCTCTTGATCTGCGTCTGTAGCTGGTGCTGTCACCAGCAAATCTGCTCTGCTCCTTGCCAGGGCTGCAGGTCCTGGCTGGTCCCTGTTCCCTGCTCTGTATTCATGTGTCTGCGTTTTCTCTGAGGACTGGCTTGGGCTGGTTTCTGTGAAGTGCTGACTTCAGGCATTGTGAGAGCGTGACTCAGAAGGGTAGAGGTTTAGGGGAGAGGGAGGAAAATCTTTTTAAGGAGTTGTAAGCTATAAATGACAGCAAACAGTATTGGTAGAGGTGGCCTGGTTCTCGTCCAGGTTCAAAAGGAGGAGTATTAGGGATTTACAAAGAGCTGGCACAACTGCAGGGAGGAGGAATGCTTTGAGTGTGTAAATGCTTGTAAAGCCACTGTTAAACCTGGAGATGTTGTGTGTCTGGAGCTGTGTGTGTAGAAGTGGGGAGGAGAGGGGGCACGTACCAGGGAGGTATGTGAAGGTTTCCAGAGGGCTTAACATTCCCCGCAGAAGAATGTTGATGATGGTCAGTTGTCAGTGGTGAAGCAACTGATTGATACAGAACCTGGTTCCCTTCAGCTCCCTGCTCTGACTTCAGGGCCTGGGGCAGGTGAACCTCCCAGTCCTGCAGTTGCTCTTGGAGCACCTTGTGCCCTGCCATCCGAGGGCAGTCTCCAGTCTGTGGCTCTTGAAGAGCAGGGAGGCACAAAGGGGTTCTCTTGGAGGGAGGTCACAGTGAGCAGCTCACCTTGGTTCCTCTCACTGTGATATCTCTATGGATATCATGTAACAGAAACACAAATTTGGCTGTGATAAGGTGGGAGATGAGCCCATTTTTCCACTCACCAGAAGAACTGCTTTGCATGCCCAGCTACTGCAGGGCAGAGGCACCTGCACTGTGGTTGAACGATGGCAAAACGGGAACTGGGGGGCAGCAGGGATGGCAAAGGGCAGGTTGGCTGGGCCTGAGGGGCTGGGGAGGAGGAAGGGGGCAGGAGATGGGCTGTCCTGGAGCGTGCTGCAGGAGCTGGGCACCCCCCTGCCCTGCTGCCCCTGGGCTGGCGTTGCTCTGGCAGGACGCTGGGAAGGTGCTGGGCAGACTCTGCTGATGTGGCAGCTCTGAAGCCCCCGGATTTGCCTCAGTGCTCGGTTGGAGCCATCAGCTCTCCCCACGGCGCTGGGCACCCCGAGATCAGAGCTCAGCAGAGGCACCCAGGGAAGGGCCAGGCGGGGCTGCCAGCCTGTCCCTGCTCCAGACAATGCTGACAAAGCCCTCTGGGGCTGGGCACCCCGCTGCTCAGCTCTGCCTCCCCAGAGAGGTGGAAAAGGAGCCTGAGCTGGCTGCGAGCCCCGAGCTTCCCCAGGCCACGGGCTGTCTGCCTGCCCCCATCACACCCCTCGCTGCAGAGGTGTTGGCAGGGCCGGGGGGACACGAGTGTGAGTGCAGGGAGGTGACTTCTGCCCACCACGTGTGGCTAAAGCTGTTGTTGCTCTTCCAGGAGAACCAAAGTCACTCCTGGCCTTCCCTGGCCTGGTTCATGGAGTGTTGCTGGGCGCTGGTACTGACTCCAGCAGGTAGCTGTGATTTCAGGAGAGCTCTCACCAGTGTCTGAGTGCTGAAAGGTGCTTCAGACACCTTCACCTGGGGTGTTGTCAGTGCAAGATTCATGGCTCAGCAGGTGAACTCTGGCTCTGAACACCCGCTGAGTTTTGCAGGTTTGGGGATTTGGGTGGGAGGACTGGAATAGTGTGTTAGAGGAGTGAAGGCCAGTTGTGAAATGTAGCTCCACAGCTCTGGATCTCACTGCAGACTAAACAAATGATTCTGCAAGGCTCCTGAGCTGGTGAACACTGAAAGCAGGGGCAGTCATGTACCTATGCAGTGGATGACTGTTCTGCTTTGCAAGAAGCAGCTGTTTGTTGTGAAAATCTATAAAGAATTTGAATTTTTTCTTACAGGCCAGGATTTAATACTAAGGGAATGCTGTCAGCCTTGGTTCCAGCCTCATCTGCAGCAAATGGGAGGAAAGAGAATAAGGGTGTGTGTGATGTGAAGTGGGGCTGAGCTACCACACTAGGATGAGGATCTTTAATGAAGGTAGTGAGGTACCCAGGATTAGTTTAACCCATTTGGAATCTAACACTAAATACACCTGGTTAGATGGCACAAATCCTGTATCTGTCAGGGGTTTGGGATTTTTTGGTGAGAGGGAATGTTTTTGTCTCTTAGCAGTGGGAGGTGCAAATGGTGTTGATGGTGCTGAGGGAAGTTCACTCTGGGCTAATTAGGGGCTTTTCTGCACCTCCTTCATCTCCAACCAACAGCCAGGACCTGCCCTGAGCATTCCCCTTTTCCTACTGCCAGGCCAAGTGTCTCCTGAGGTTCCCAGGGAAGTGGTGGCATGGCTTGGAGCTGAGCTCCACAGCCCCTGCAGCCGGGCAGTGGGGTCTGAGGTGCTCCCCTGCATGTGCTGGTGTGTTTGTGCACATATGAACATGCACAAGCTGCTCATGTGCACGGGTGGTGCCTGTGCCCCTGGCCCGGGCAGTGTGTGCTCCCTGCAGTCTGGCTCTCCTCAGCTGTGCTATCTGAGCTGGTCTCTGCTGGGTGTTATTAAGAAACCAGAGGCCATAGAGAGCGTTAAAAGGTGAGCACAGAGGGAGCTGGGTGGGATCTGTAAGCAATCCAAGACTCTCTGTCAAAACATCCACACCCCATTCCTTGCATGGCTGGGATGGTTTGCAAAAAGCTCAGACTTCTCAGTAAATCACAGAGAAATTGGCACAAAAGTAACCCTGAAGGGGGCCTGCTGCAACTCCTGTGAAGTCCCCAGGGAGTCTGGTCCCACTGCTGCAGTAGCCCCTGCTCACCAAGGTTCTGCTCCTTCCCCTGAGGTTTAAGTGTTGGGGAAGGGGCAGAGGCTTGGTGCCAACGGCATAAATCAGGAGCGAGGTGATGGTGTTGAGAAGACAGGCTGGGTCCAGTCAGAGTTTGCCAGCTCTGCTGCTCGTGGCCAGCAGCATCCTCAGCAGGTCCTCGGCTGGTCCCAGCAGCTCTGTCCCAGTGCCATTGAGTGCCTGCTTCAGGGGCAGCCCTGGAGGGTCCACCTCGGAATCCGAGCTCTGGTGGTTTTAGGAGCTCAGGAAAACAGGTCTGGTTTAGGAAAACAGGGTTTAGGATGCTCGGGAGCAACAGAATTTCTGTGCTGACAGTGCCTTGTGCAGCTGGAGAGCCTGAATGGACAAGCACAGCCAGGCTGCTGTGGGCTGTTTTCTCTGCTTGAGTGCAGAATTGGGGCTGGTTGAGGTGGCAATAGGATTGGAGCAGCTCAGCCTGCTTTAGGAAGGAGAGGTTGGAATGCTGACCCTTCCTAGAACCAAGCGGTGAGCAGGAGGTGCAGCCAGGAGCCAGGTTCCAGTTCTGAGCCAGGTCTTCCTGCGGCCAAGGGCTGGCTTGTCATCTCCAAGATGTGACCCCAAGTTGCTTCTTCCTCTACTTAAGGTTCCGTCAAGGACCAAGAAGCTTCCAGCAAGGTGGAAGTTCATGTTTCTGGGTTCCAGTCAGACATGTTGTATTGAAGTTCAGTCCTGCCAGCCACTGAATCCTCTACTTTGGTTCAAGTGGGATCCCCCAGGACCTTGCAAAATCAGGGGCTTTTCTCTGCATGCACTTGTCATTGCTGCCCTAGATAACAACGTGAGTTGTGTAAGCTGCTGAGCACACTCCAGATAGGTACGTGGGTGACTCCTCTGGGGAGAACTGCTCAACACTCAGGTCAGAACATGTCCCGTAGGTGTTTGCTGCCATGAGCATGAGCTGGCTGGGAAGCTGCCAGTGGAGCATCATGGATGGCGACCTTCTGTTTCATCCAGAGACTCCTCACCACTGTGCTGCACTCAAAACTAGGTTGGAGGGAGTTTGTGCTAACTCAGGTCTAGCTCCTGAGAGGGGTGAACACGTTGTACACTGTGAAGTTTCAGGTTTCTCCCTGGGAAAAGCCAAGTGAATGAACCTCAGGGCTTCAGTGCCTTGTGGTCCACTGCGTTAGGAGAAAAAGCCACTTGGAGCTCTTCCCCCATGTTTAGTTTGTCATTCTCTTGGTGTCCCAGTTTTTGAGCGTTCTCTGTTATTAGACCAGAGTTTTGGCTTGAACGAGGAGAGCAGCTGTTCTTCCCTGCTGCCCTGGCTGCAGGAGCTGGGACCTGAACCAGTGTCACGCTCCGGGGGAGCCGGTGCTGGGGGATGGACTGGGGCAGCACCCTGAGCTCAGTCAAGCCATGCAGGGTTCTGCCCAGTGAAGAGTGAAGGGATTGCTGGATTGGCACCTTGCTGAGGTCGGTGGGACGGGCAGGGGTAAATCTTGAGTGGATCTGAACTGGTGGGACCTTACTCCTTGCCTTGTATTGCTAACCCCTGCAAACTGTACAAAAGGCTCCAAATCAGCATTCGTGTGTTGTTAGTGGTGCCTTTCAGCCCTACTGCACTTACCCTGCTCAGAGGAGCTGACAGATCACTTTGGCTACCTGGTAAGGCTCTGGAAGAGTTGGAAATCAAGCCCTAGATGTTTTATATTCCCTTTTTTAGGTGTGAACCGTTGTCCCTGGGTGTGTTGGTGAGGCAGATGAAGGGGCCAGGGTTTGTTGGGTGGCAGAGATTGCTGGCCAGGGGTGGTCTTGCTGTTCTGCTGGGTTTATTTATTTTATTTATTGATTTATTTCATTATCACCAGCCTGAGAATGCTGGAGACAAAGGAGATTTTGGGACTCTGGAGTTGACCTCAGTGCCGTAGAGGTGGGTGAAGCGGGGCGCAGGGGGCAGTGGGGTTTGCTGGTGCTGAACAGCAGCCAGGACCGTT
>NW_008593565.1:989-1191 GCF_000691845.1 Merops nubicus | reverse complement strand
CCTGTCTTCTAGCTGCGTCCCGGGAAAGCCCGTCATTCCTCCCCCAAGGAGCAGGTAGATTAAAAAAAATAGTAATAGCCTGGGCAAAATGAGGACGGTAATTGCCTGCTAACGTTAGGAGCTTCCCGGAGAAGGGACGTCAGCAAGGCTGCCAGGAGGATTTAGTGGCCGGATCCACGACAAACAACGCTGACATAAACTT
>NW_008593565.1:576-902 GCF_000691845.1 Merops nubicus | reverse complement strand
CTTGTGCCCCAGGGGAAAAAAATACTGTAAGGTAGCAGGAACTATTTCCAGAGCGAGTAGAAATTACAAATCCAGCGGCACCAACGCGTGACATTAAATATTTCTGTAAGCAAAACCCCGAGACAGCCCGATCCCCCCGGGTGATTAACGTCTTTTAGCGGGGTTTCAAACCCCCACCCTCGAGGCTGTTGGCCCGTTTCGGAAGCGTTTGCAGGCGCACCTAGAGCAGCTGCAGCCCAGGCGAAGTAACGCGGACTCTTAACCCAGATCTACCAAATTTCGCCCCCCTCTGAAAGGCGATTTCTGCGGCGGGGCAGCGTTCCCCG
>NW_008593565.1:354-556 GCF_000691845.1 Merops nubicus | reverse complement strand
GCTGGCCCGGCGCTCGCAGTCCCACGCGTGTCAGGCAGAGAAGGGAAGTTTTGGGGTTTTGTGTTGGTTTGGGTTTTTTGTTGTTGTCTGGGGTTTTGATCGTTGGTTTGTTTGCTTGTTTGTTTGTTTTTTAATCTCGGATACCCCACACCGAGCAGTAAAACTGCTGAGTCTGCTCTCAGATTTCTAAAACGCTTGTGCT
>NW_008593565.1:0-216 GCF_000691845.1 Merops nubicus | reverse complement strand
AATCTGCCTTGCCTTCCCCCGCCGGCGCCCGCTTCTGTTGTGTCGAAGCAGCCGCAGAGCTTTTAGTAACTCTGCACACACGGGCATGAAAAGGATGTCCCGGTAGGGCAATGAGGCATGAAATCCCGCTGTTCCTTTACATAGTAGCAACATCCACATGAAAGAGCAAACACCCGACGTGCCACCAAATATAATTGCATAGATGGAGGGAATTAG
>NW_008593564.1:0-2810 GCF_000691845.1 Merops nubicus | reverse complement strand
CTGGCTATAGGGCTCGCATGCTTTTCCATTTTGGGGGCTGGAAGAGAGCGCTATACAATAAGCCGGGCAGCAGCGAGAGCCGTGACTGATCCGGGGCACAGCCGCGCATTTTGCAGTCGGATTGATGAGGCTGGTGCAAGTGGGAAGAGTTTTCTGTAGTTATACATCATTCCTCCAGCCCTTCACTTTCATAACCACAGATTACAAAATAGCTTGGATTGTGAAGCTCGCACATTCGTCCCAACCCTTGCTCTCTCACCAGTTTACCTCTGGGATTGCAAACAGCATGAGCATGTGTGTGTGGGGGGGGAATGGGACGGGGACTAATCCTGCTGTTTGGGTTCAAAACAAATAAGGTCTCAGGACTTGGTAAATCAGATTTGCCCCCGGTGCGTGTGCCAGACAGAACCAGGCGGGTCTTGCCACCAGCTAGATTGATGTAGTCCCGGCGCCTCTCCTCGCATGCACCAGCTCCAGAGCGCTCCGGCTTGGCACGGGACTCGGGCAGCTTGCTGGGGGCAGAGCAGGGGGGAGGCTGCAGCTCCGGTTGTTAACGAAGAGCTGCTGACGGGCTGATTACAGCAGAAGGGTCAGGAAGGGTGAGAAGTGGGCCGAGAAGATTTTTGTAAGCGGTTTGGGTTTTCTGATTTGGTTGGGTTTATTACTGCCGAGGGAAACGTCGGAGGTTGGTTGTGTGGGCTGCCATCCCTAGGAAGTGTGGCAGGAAGGCTGCAGACCCCACCAGCCCCATTGCTCCTTGGGCAGGTGGAAGTTCCTGGCTCCGCTTCCCCGTGATAGCCTGCCTGTTCTCCATGTGCTTAACATGAAATGAAAAGCTCGTGTGATTGCAGCGTGCATCTGAAGGCTTGTTTCTTTTTTTGCTTTTTGGTCAGCATTTGGTGTGACAATTTAGGAATCTTATTCCAAAAAGGGACTGGTAAGGGGGGGGGGGAAATTGTCATCCTTCTTTGGTGCAAACCCACCATGTTGTGAACAGCTCCTGCAAAATTTGGGACTGTGAAATGGCCTGTCGTGAAATAAGACTGTTTTTATGGCATCTCCTAAAATACAGTTTGCTGTGCCTGCCCCCACCTTTTTCTGTCCCTTTGTGGTACATACACTCTGTTGAAGGGAGTGGTGTAGGGCCAGGCGGAGTTAGTGATCCTCTGGTGTCTGCAGAGTGTGTAAGGTGAAGAGCAGCAAAGGTATCTCGGAGTCCCTGGGCAGCACCGTGCAGCCCATGTTTGTTCTCCCGCCTGGCGCCTGCTTTTGATAACTGTGTTTCCTCTCTTGTCCCCATGTGCGCAGAGGGGTTAAAAGGCTGGGGAGAAAAGAAAAGAAAAAAGAAAAGAAAAGAAAAGGAGTCCCCTCCAGCTATGATTTGCACGCATTTGTTTAAGAAACGCCTGAAGTTGTAAGCCTGTGTTGTGCTTGTACCTTAACCTCTGATGAAACTGCAGGGAAGGCTCCAGCCTTGGCTGCTGTCACATGCCTCCTTTATAACTCAGAGCGGGAGGCGGTCCCGGGCTGGCTGCTGACGTCTCTCCCCTTTACTACTGTTCGAGCCTCTGCTTACAACTGGGTTACTGACTTCTCAATGAAGCCCGAAAGCTGCTTCTGCAAAGTCCCCAGTGCTCCGGCACAAGATCAGATTATCCTGAGAGACTACAATGTCAGGAGGCCATGAGATCACGAATAATGGCCCTTTCCTTTGTGGAAACCTTGAGGAACTCAAGAGTCTCCTCCCCTCTTCCCCACGGTCCTCCCCAGTACTTGCTTCTACAGTAGGTCCTGAGAAAGGCACAGCTGGGTGTGTGCAGGTGCCAGGTGATCCCTTCCTTTCCAGAGGAGGAATCCTCTGCAGGGCTCTTGGGGAGATGCATGGTGAAGGTTTGACATGGGTATTTGCATCAGTCCCATAATTACATGGGCTTGTGCTGAGGGTGCCTGCTAACCTCTATTTACATATCGAGGACAGCGATGATTCACGTGGTACCTGCATTGCTACAGAAAGAAAATCAGGGTTTTTCACTTGATACCAGTCTTTCTCTTGCCAACTAACTCCTTTTCCCTTTTAACAACAAAAAAAGTGCTTTTGCTTTGCTGCGACTCAAAATATGTCATTTCTGGGCCTGCTTAGTCCATTTCGTGCAACTCTCTGCTGCTCAGAGGTATGAACCTGGTTGTAGCTGGTCTGTCTGCTGGCACCAGGCGCTGTAAAGTGCCATCCAGGCAGCTCTGCTGAGAGCACCACGGAGTGGCCAGCGACTCCCGGCGTCCCTGCGAGAGGCAGGAGGGGTTTGTCTCCTATGGCTTTGATTTACTTAAAAACCCCAAACAAAGTGCAGCGGGGGGGCAAATAAAAGAAAAAAAACCAGGCTGCTTCTTGGAGAGATGCTTAAAGATCGCATGAACTGAAATACAATATTTCCTCTTTAACTTCTCAGCCTCCTGCTAACAGCTTAATCCGTGGGTGAGAGCAGGAGGCACAGTGAAGCCCTCAGTGGAAGTGCAGTCCGTCGCCTGGATTGTTACCGCTAGTAATGCCGAGGGGACACATAACTAATTTCTGATAGTCCTCACTGAGCAGGCTGATATTCGGCTTTTTCTGTGGCTTGTCATTCAAAGATTTTTTTTTTTTTTTAGAGTTTTTTTTTTAGAGGTTCCTGGACGATAGAGACAGCCCAAAGGGCCTGTGCAGAGTGCATCTCCAGCCTGGCTGCGTCGCTGCAGCTCAGGTCGAAGGGCTGCTGCGGTGCCGGGGCCGGGGAGCCCCGTCGCTCTCCCGGGAGAGCCCTGCGAGGTGGCCG
>NW_008593563.1:0-746 GCF_000691845.1 Merops nubicus | reverse complement strand
AAAATGAGTTCCGTTATCAGATTGAATTTTTGTGGGTTTATGTCCTGATACTACTTCTACCATTACAATGACACTGATTCTAGTAAGTTCATCAGCATAATTGTTCCATCTACTAGGTTCATCTTTGAGGTTAGCTTGGTGAGAAGGAATACACCCTACATGAAAGTTAGGATACTCTTTGGCAATTGTCAACATCTGTTGCCATTTTTCTTTCTGCCAAACAGGCATTCTATTAATTTACCAATTATTTTATTCCCAAAAGGTTATCCATTCCACACAGCCTTTAAGGACTGAAAAGGAGTCGATATAAATGTATACAGCATCCTTGGAGACCTTTCATACAAGGACCCTTCTTCCTTGGATCTTCTTCAAGCCTGAAGAGGTTGGAATAATATTCAGTTTGGCTATACCATTTTCTAATTGCCCCCTTTTGGGATATTCCTTCTGGAGGAGCTCTCCCAGACAGCACTTGATTGACCAGCTTAAAAGGGCCTTGTAAAATTACCTTTTGTTCTTTGATAATCTTAAAATGGCCTTGTAAAATTACCTTTTGTTCTTTGATAATCTTATTAACTTCTTTTAATGCTGTGCATACTGTCAACAGTCCTTTCTCCAGAGTGGACTATCGCTTTTCCGAATTCCTAAAAGATTGTGAGTAAAAGCCAATTGGTCGTGTATCCCCTTTAGGTCCCAGTTGCCAAAAGTGATATGACAAGATGCTAGCTGAGAATCCCCATTCTATTATT
>NW_008593562.1:658-864 GCF_000691845.1 Merops nubicus | reverse complement strand
GCTCCATCCCCGGCTCTGACCCGATTCCGCCGCTTCCTTCCCCAGTTCTCCCTATCACAGGGATTTAGGGTAGGAACAGTGATAGACAGAAAATGATTAGTTATCCTCATTAAGGATTTTAGAGTGCACGTGACAGGCCCGTAGAGCCGGAGAGGAAAGGAAATGGCCGAAGATGGAAAGATTTGTTTCCGATGAATAACAAAAAA
>NW_008593562.1:0-226 GCF_000691845.1 Merops nubicus | reverse complement strand
AAGTTCCCAGTGCCAAGGAGGCCCCAGGGCTGAGACCCCAATGCCAAGGAGACTGTGGTGCCAAGATCCCAGTGCCAGGGAGCCCCCGGTGCCACGATTCCGGTGCCAAGATCCCAGTTCCAGAGAGACCCCAGTGCCGAGATCCTGGTACCGAGACCCCAGTGCCAGGGAGCCCCCAGTGCCAAGTTCCCAGTGCCAGGGAGACCCTGGTGCTGAGATCCTGGTG
>NW_008593561.1:0-13782 GCF_000691845.1 Merops nubicus | reverse complement strand
AAGGGGGTGGATTCAACAGGTCTCGGTGAGCAAGGACTCGCGTTCGTAAAGCTTTGCGTGAGCTGCAAATTCCTCTAGAAACGGTAAATTTGTCAGACGCTGCTTTGCCCGGACTCCTCCAGCAGGAGCTCTCTGGCCAGGGAGAGTTCTCAGATGCCCGTTCCTCCTGTCAGACACCAGCTGTATTCGTGCCCCTCTTCTGCAGGAGATTAACCTCGCCACGGCGTGGGAGGGGACACGGAGGGGCCAAGCGAGGTGACGGGGTGGGGGCCACGTCTCTGGGGTGCTGCCCTGGGGCCGCGGGGGGTCGGGTGGGCTTTGGAGAGGTGTGAACCGCGTTAGTTGTTGCAGCTGAGGGGGTGTGGATGGGGAAAGGAGGACAAGGCAGAGGTTTGGGCGAGCCCGTGTGGTGGGTACCCTGGTGGTGTGTGCAGTGCTGGTGGCTGGCAGTGAGACTGCTCCTTTCCAGCTCGTCTGCTGCAGGCTGGGTGGAAACTTGTCTCTTTGGAGGCAGCCTGAGTGCTGCCCTTGGGCAACTCAGGTCGGGGTCAGCTGGGCCTCTTGATTTCTGGCAGAAGCTGTTCGTGCCAATGCCATTCACCCCAGGCTTGTGCCCAGGAGAGGGTGCCCTCAGTGTTGGCGTGGAGGGCAGGGAGCTGCTGGTGGTTATTTGGGGCGAGGGATTGAGCCGCGTCCTGCCCTGGGCTGTGGGCTGGCTGCCCAGCTGGCAGCTCCAGAGGAGGCTTCGTTGCTCTGGTTTATCTGGGGGGTTATGCCAGGCACGTGCTGCAGCACCAGCCTCACTGGGGCAATTAGTCCCTCGCTCAGCCAGTTCTGGTTCTTACGCTTGGCTTTCCTTGGACCATGAATCAATTAAACGTTCCTGGCGGTGATTTGCATGGCGCAGGGTGAGCAGGGCTCTCACACCTCCCTCCCAGTGCCTTTGGAAACTAAGGGCAGTTGGGAGAGATGGCCACACCATATGGCCCTGCTGCATCACATTAAGGGCTCAGCACTGACTGCTGTTAATTAAACGTCACCCGGGCAGCACAACGTGAGGCAGGAGCACACCAGGGCTGGTGAACCTGCTGCACCGTGCGTCGCCTGGAAGAGGGTGATGTAAATATGTTCTGCTGGTTGGTACCTTGGCCTTCTGCCTGCCATTCCTGATTAACTCCCTCCAAACCCAGCCAGGGCCTCTGTGCTCCCTGAGGCTGGCAGCAAATGTGCAAACGAGCGTCCTTAATGAGATAGAGTGGGTTTATTGGGAGCTACTCTAAACAAACTCTGTTGGGGCTCTTGTCTTTCCCTGTCCTGCAAAGCTGCCACAGGGCTCACCCCTGAGGTGAGAGATTGGGTGGGGTGTTGTGAAATCCTGATCTAAAGAAATAATTCACAGAATTTCGTGGTGTTGCAAGCCCTATAAATAGTTGTTTTGAGGGACTTCTCAAGCAGGATTTTTTTCCCATAGTTATATTGAAACAAATCTTAAATACTTCTATTTCCCTTTTCATTTTAGAGGACAATTATTCAGACCGTGGGAGTAGTTCTGCCTCTAAAATTCCCCAAACAACCAGGCTGGGAGGGAAACTTCAGTGGAGATACTCGTGACATCCTCATTCCCTGTCACTCCAACAGCATATCCTCTTAAAAGCACCCAGAGCTCCATGGGGGTGTGCTTTCCTCCCTTGGTGAATATTGCTTTCTCTTCTGGTGGAGAGTTGCTGCTTGTTTCCTTGTGACTTGCAGCATGAGGATACTCAGGTTTTTGTTTGTGCAGTTCCAACCTGTTTTTATTTACAGAGCTGGTTGTCTTTGGTACAACAGGAGGGGTTTTTCCTCCTCCTCCCTCCCCAAATGCTCTGTGTCTGTGCCATGGGTGTGGTGTCTGAGGTGGCTGTGGGTGGGACAGTGCCTGGCCCTAGTGAGAGGGGAAATGGGGAGGTGGGGGCAGCAGGAACTGGACCCAGTGCTGAGTGAGGGGAGGTTTTGGCTGCATGGTTTTCATACCAGCCAGCAATGCCCTGAAATCCCCTCAGCTCCATTTCCTCTTTCTCAAGCAGCTGTCTTCCCAAGACTACCATGGGACGTGTGCCCTGTGGTTCCTCTTCCAGGCAGGGGTCTGGGTGGAAGAGGTGAGGCAGAGACTCAAAAAGTGCCAGAATCAGGAAAATGATCCCCTTGGGTTGCTTTCCTCGGGTGTGTGGTGGGTTTAGACTGTCCTGACCTGGTCCCATGGCTCCAGAGCAGTTTGGAGGTGACGGAGAGGCTCTTCCTGAGGTTTTAGTCAAGTGCTACCCATGGGTGCTGTGTCTGGGGCTGATGCAGGTGTCTGAGAGATCAGGAGCCTTTTCACTGCCTTTACTGGGAGCCTCTAGGTCAGTCTGTATGTGAAGACATCAAACATACTCCCTCTGGTGTCAGTGTGAAGGGGTGGAGAGGTGAGAGCTCAGGACTGGCAGACCCTGGGCTGTCCTGCTGGTGTTTGTTAAAAATACTTATTTTCAGTCTCAAAGTGAATGCAGTTGGGCATGAGGAGTAGCTGTGCCATGACACACTGTGCCTTGAGTGTCCCCTACCTGGAGTATGTGGCTTTGTGCTGCTGGCACCTTTCATGGCCTGAATGCATATGGGAAACAACCCCCCCCAAAGATTTCACTGGAGGGGTGTAAATGTGTCCTGTGCCAGGAGCTTCTCCTGACACTGGAGCTGGGGAGAAGGGGACTGGCTGGGCAAGTTGCTGAGGTGCATCTCTGCTTGTGGTGTTTGTCCTGGTGGGGTGGAGTGCAGTCGTCTGATTGCAGTGGTGATGAACGCAGCTTCAAAGCCTTCAGCCTGTTTTATTTCACCCTTGGCCTTGTTTGTTCTTTTTCCTGGCAGCACCAGGCTGGTGACTCGGGGTCCCTCCGTGCTGTGTGGTGTGGGCTGGTCACTGGAGACTCGGGGGGTCTTGTGGCTTAAGGCAGAAAAATCATGTTAGAGCTTAACCTGGGTGTGGGTCGGCTGCTTTGCTCCCTTTCCATCCCAGTTACCCCTGAGATGAACTGGGGGAACTTTCTCAACCTCACTGATGACACAAAATTCCTATTTCTGCTACTGTGGCCATTAGCAAAACCAGCACTGAGACCCATCCCAGTGGTGGCTCCGTTGCCTCCCTCCAGCCTCTGCTTTGGTCAGGTGCTTCCCCCAGGGGTGTGCCAGCCCCGTGTCTGTGCTGCTGGGGCTCCCCCGTGGCCTCTCATCCTGGGGACATGGTTTATCACCCACGTATTTCCTGAGCTGTGCTGCTGGGGTTTCTTTGGCCCGGGTGGGTGAGGCTGGGCACATCCATTGCACATGAGATGCCACCAGTGGTTGGTGGCAGGAGCTGTGGTGTCCCCCATCGACGCAGGAGCTCTTGGCTCTGATGGCCACGGTGTCACCCGAATAGGACGTTGTTGGGTCAAGTGCTTCTTTGCAAGAAAACCACTCCAGCTCTCTGGGCTTCCCTGCCAGGAAGGCTGGTTGTGAGGCCCTGCCTGGAGCAAAACCTTGGAGGGTGTCCAGCGCCTGGTGATCTGGGTGGCAAATGCAGTTGTCCCTGAAGTCAGGTTTTGATCTGTAGACCTTGTGGCATGGATCTGGCTCAGTAAAGCACTTCTCTGTGCATCTGGGCTTCTGCCTCTGGTTGGAAGCCTCCCTTACCTCTCAGAGCAGTTAATCCTGTGTTCCATTACAGTGCTGAATGGGGACCTGTGTCCCTAAGGAGGAAGTTGGTTAAACACATTCCGTCTCTCTTTCGAGTTTGTAGAGCAAACTACAGTCCTAATATTACTGGTTCCCAAGTAGATGTTTGCTTAAGATAATAAATTCTTTGGCAGGTGTGGACGTTCTTAAAAAGCACAGCCCAGCCTCACCAGGATGACGCTCTGCTCCTGCCACTGGCACCAGGACGTGGTGGGTTTTGATGTTCTCTTTTCCAGCACGTCCTCCCACGCTCTGTCGTGTCTCTGGTCTCACCACTGTAAACAGTAATTGCTAACAGCTCGTAAGACTCGTGGTACTTTGCATTGCTGGCCTCTTTAGCTGGTCCAGGCAGATTCCTGAGGCTGCTCCTGCTCCCAGGTGACTTGGGCAGGTTGGGATGGCACTTGCCAGGCGGGTGCTGCTGAGGTCGGGTGAGGACAGGATGGGGTGCTGGGCGCATCCCGCCTGCTGGGGCTCCCCAGGGCAGGGCGTTTGCTCACCCAGGGGAGGAGGGACAGGGACCTGCCCAGGGCTGCCTGGGCTCCTGGAGCACCTCAGGTCTCCAGGGACATGCTTCTTGCTGCAATCCAGTCCAGTGCCTTGGGAAGGATTTATGGAGAGGGGCACCAGCCAAAGCTCCAGCTCTCTCTTCACAGGTTGGTTTTTGGACAGTCCTTCCCCTCTCCTCCCCCTTCATCCCAGCAGATTTAGTTGAGTTTGGTGGTTGTGGTGTGGGAAGTGGGGATGTGTGTAGCTGCAGGGATGCTGTCTTGGTTTTGGGACAGCAAGGGGTCAATAAGAGAGTCCACTGTGTCAGCCCATTGCTTACGCTGCTTGGTGTGATTTTTAGGATTAAATTTCACTTTTGTTACTCTCTGGATAAAAGCAAGAATGCTTCGTGCTGCAGACCTGGTGGGTTTGTAAGAGGCAGCCTGAGCAGAGAGGGGAACATGCATCACGTGGAGGGTACAAAGTGGTGGATTTGAAGCATGCTGTTAGACTGATGTGTGTGTCCCACCCATCATTCGACACCCAGTGTAGCTGTAACTGAGAGATACCATGGAAGGGCTGTAGTTTGAGCTAAACTGTGTGCAGGGTCCAAGTGAATATTATAAATACAGTTAATCTCAGTGTATTCCTTTAATTTAACCTCTGATTACACACTGAGGAGTTTAAACTTTAGAACACTGCAGGGGAGAAGCAGCAAAGTGAAGGGAGGGTGTTGGAAGGAGCCCCCCGGGGCACGGCTGGCTCCTGTGCTTTCTCTCCCTAATCTCTTCTGTTGGGTCGTTTTATCTTATCAAGCAAAAAGCCCCAGAAATAGAAAGTTTTCCATGGCTAAGAGGAGAAGCCCAGAGATGCACGAGCTCCGAGGGGCTTTGTTGCCTCATTGCTCAGGGGGGAGGAAAAAAAAACCACTCTAAAATAAATAAATAAAGCTGTCAAAGGGCAGCAGGTTGTAAATGGACAATGTCAGTGGGGGAGGAAAGGCTCCTCCTGGGGGCACAGGAATTCTGGTGTGTGTTGGGTCTCGGCAGTGCTCGGTGCTGCAGAGCTGAAGCCGGGCTCTGTGTGCCCAGGAAGACCTTCATCTTCATCTTCATCCCCACCTCCATCCCCATCCCCTCCCGCTGGGATGCCAACTGGCAGAGAGGGAGCAACCAACTGCTTTGGGCTCCTAACAAAGAGAATTGGCAAAATATTTGGGCATTTCCCCAAGCCCAAGCCTTGGTCTGGGGGGCTGCGGGTGCCAAGGAGGCCGAGCAGGGAGGTCTTGCTGGTCAGAGGTAGGTGGTGGTGTCAATGGGTGTGTGTGGGTGGATCTGCCCTCTGTGGGGAGGGGATTCCTGCGAGGTGCCCTGCCCGTGCTGCAGGGCAGGGTGGGTGATGCTTGGCCATACAGGACCCTTCCTGGCTGGCACGGGGCTGGCATGCCCTCCTGCCATGCCACTGGCCAACTTCAGCTCCTGTGGGCTCACAGCTCGGGGCGTCGGTGCTGTCCTGCTCGCCACTCAAAAGGAGAATTTCTCTGTTAGTACATGATGGCTCAAGAGCACCTGCCTGGCAGCTGGGTTTGTGCTCCCGGCCTGGGGGTGGCACAGGGACCTCTCCGAGGGTCGTGGTCTTGTCTGCTGTGAGCAGACAGCAAACCACCCTTGGGTTTTGCTTGTTTCCAAACGGTCTGAACCCAAACCACCAGATTTAGACCTAAAACTGCCGAGACCTGCAGTGGCAGAGCAGAGACGGGGCTGGCTCATCGCCCCGGGGTGGGTCAGAAGGTGCCACAGGAGAACCAGGATCCCTCCTGGGTGTGGCTGGAGCTGGTGGTGATGCTGAGGCCTTCCTGGGTGTTGCTGGAGCGGGTGGTGATGCTGAGGTTCCTACCCTGGCCCCTGGCAGCAGGAGGCACCCGCCGGCTCTCCTGGTGTCCCAGGGCCACATCCTGCAGCCAGCCCCGAGGTTACCCCGAGTGACATTGGGCATCTCCTCGGAGAGAGGGCAGCACTGCCAGGGAGAGCTGGGCACAGGGGGTGGGAGCTGGCAGGAGGATTCCAGCCAGAAATCTTCCATGCTGCCCACTTCCAGAGCTCAGACACCAGCTCCCAGCCTTCTGATGGCAGCTGGCTCGTTCTCCAAGGCAGGTTTTCCTTGGCTTTGCTGTGTTGGGAGCTTTCTTTGATTTATGGTGGGTTTTTTCTTTAAACGAATGGCACGGTCCTTAATCAACCAGGAATTGGAGCTTTAAGATAACTCCTGCAATTTCATGACTCATTTTAACATCACACAGGAGTTTAATAGCTTGTTTGCCAGCCTCTCTGCAGTCCTGTGTGTGCCAGGGCTGGCAGCTGGGGGGCACCAGCACTGGGGCAGAGCAGCACCCAGCACCAGGAACCATGAACTTTGACCAGAAAACAAGCTCAAGAGCATCACAGGAAACGTGTTGGACACTTTAAACCCTTTCCATCCTAATTTTGGGGGCAATCATTCTCAGTCTCCCGTGTGGTGTTGCTTTGGAGTTGGAAGAGGTTTGTCTTTAGGTGAAAGTCTGGCTGGGGTCGGGTTCTTGGAGCCCCTGTCACCCCTGGGGCCAGGATCCTGTCACTCTGCCACAGACCTGTGCTGCTTTTTTGTCCCACAACCCTACAGATCTGGGGCTTGCAGGTGGGGTGCATTAGAAGATGCCCCACAGCATCAATGGTATTCGGGAGGTGGGACTGGGAGGATGGGGGCAAGATGATTTCAGTCCTATATTTAGGCAGCTGGGTGGGCATCTGTATTGGGCTGGTTTAATGTACCCAACTTCATCCCCTTGAGAAACTTTATCTGTGGAGAAAGGGAAATTCCTTTCAGCCACCAAAGTTTTTCACATGACCGTGGTCTGATTTCATTTTTAAATTTTATTTTATTTATTTTAAAGAACTTTTTTTTAAAAGAAAATTTCCCAGTTGTTGCTTTGTTGGACTTGAATGGAAATTATCTGTAAGAGTAAGTGGAGGCATCCTGCTCCTCTCAGCAACCCTGTCACGTGGCTGCTTCCTAAAGCTGTGCTGGGTGTCTAAAATTAGTGTTCCCTGCCAGATCCTGAGTGATGAGCTCTGTTAATAGGTGCTGGTGACTAAGGAGGTGTCGTGCTCTAATCCTGCTGAGAAAGGTCTGGCTGTAGTGGGCCTGATGCAGAGGTGTGCCCGGGAGCTGTCATTTCTCTGCTCCCTGTTGGGTGTCTCAGACCTCCTCCCATGTGGTTCCTTCCCCGAAAATCCTCCAGCCTTCCCACCCCCCAGGCTGTGGTCTGAGGGGGCAGGAGGCAGCTGCCCAAATCTGAAAATCCTGGCCCACAGAAGGGACTTTCTGCTGGTGCCAGATGCTGCCCAGGTAACCTGCAGCTGGAGCATCCTCAACTTGGCACCTCCAGCAAAGACTTGGCGAGCATCCCCCCTTCAAAGGCTGTTCCAGTTGCTCAAAAGGTCACGCATTAAATTACCCCCTAACTCTGCAGCTTATCTCTAATTAAAAAAAAAAGGCAAGTCTCCCTTTTTTCCCCCTTGGGCTTCCTTGAGTCAACTGACTCGGAATAGGGGAATGATGGACAGCTCATGCCAGATGAATGTTAGATGATAAATGATTTCCCTGTTTCCCCTGGAGATTGATGTTCCCCTCCCTCAGGCACCAGCTCCCAGCAGTGGTTCAGCTCCTCTCATTCATTCATTCTCAGGCATTCCTGCCTGTGAGCTGAGCAGAAATCACTATTTCCAGAGCAAACGTGGGATATTCCTTTGCTTTCCTGCAGGCCCCAGATACTCAAAATCAATGACCCGAATGCTAAAGGAAAAAAAGAAGATAAAAAAGAAGAGTATTTAAAATACAACCTGCCTGGTGCAGGGATGGGCTCTTGGTCTCCTGTGCAGGGAACTCTCTTGTCTTGGTTTTAGGATTTCATTTTTTTTTTTTTCACATCAGTGACCTCACTGGAATTTTTGGGTAGTGTAAAAAGTAAATTTAATGCTGTTTGCACAGCAGTTAAAAATTAAAAGGCTCAGGAGGGTTGTTGGAGCAGAATGAGTTTGTTACCTGTGGTCAGAGGGGTCTGGGGCAGTCGGGGCTTGGAGGGGACGGGCAGGGGCAGCGATTGCCATGGCTCTGGGATGACTCCCGGGGGTGATAGATGGAGCTGGCTGTGGCAAAAGCTGCCCCTTGACAGCCCTGGGCGAGTGGGACCCTGCACCTAGAGAGGTTAAACCTGGGCTCTGGGGGGTCTTCTGTGCAGTTCCTACCGTGGAGCAGTTAATGACTTAGGGGTGTTCAGCACCCAAAGAGAACACACGGTGTCGATGCCCGGGCAGCGTGGGCACTGGGGTGGGGGGTCACAGCCTTTCTAAGGGTCCATGACATGTCCCTGCCCTCTGCAGGGGTGGCTTTTGGCAGTCTGATGGTAGATCCATGCCTCAATCACTGAAACTGGCCCTTGCAGTGTTTGTATTTCATGACCTTAAATGATTTCTGTCGAATGCCAAGATTTTTTCCCTCCTGATGCTGGAGGATGAAGCCTCCTCTGCTCATGAGGTGGCTGAGCTCTTGCTGCAGGTGACATCTCCAAGCAGCAGAGCTGGGGGGTGGTGTGGTTGGTCTGGTGGGACTTGAGCCTGTTCTCCACTGGGTATATGAGCTTGTCAGCAGACTGGGGCAGGCAGCAGGGCACAGGGCAGCAGTGCTGCTGGGGCCACAGCATTGCAGCAAGAAACAGGCTTCCTCAGGGGAGAAGGCTTGGGAGCACTTTTTGCTCTGGATGAGGCACTGTGGTGCCTCTCTCCATCTGCAGGAGCGTGCCCAGGTGGGGACACGTGCCCAGCTGGCAGCTCTGGCCACGCCAATGCCCACGGGCACTGACCTGCTGTGGGGCAGGGCTGTGGGTGTGTCTCAGTGCCTCACCTTCTCGTTTCTCCCCGTGCAGACAGATACACGTGCCACCAGTAATGCCAGAGCCTCATCCAGCTGGACTGCCGCCGGCCGGGCCCTGGCCAGAGCCACCTCTCCCCCGAAGGCACCCTCCTGCCACCCTGCAGCCAGGTACGCCGGGGGCTCACCCTGACCCCTCGCTTCTCTGATTCCTCAGACCCCCCATTCCTCGCTCCCGAGGGGCTGCCCAGGAGGGAGGGCTCAGCCCCTCAGTCCTGCAGTGCCTGTGACTCCCGGGTGATCCGTGCCCACCTTGCCCTGTGCCCTGCCTGGGGGGTGAGGGGATGTGTGGGGCTGGCACGTTCCAGGTGCTGAGGTCTCTGCCTGGCACAGAGCAGGAGGGGAGCAGTGTCCTGGGGGGCACCCCTGCTGTGCCACAGCCCACCCGTGTCCAGCTGCCCAGAGGGAGGGTCTGTACTGGTGTTCAGCTGTGCCCCAGCACCGGGTGCCAGGACAGCAGCACTGGGGCATTGCTCCCACAGCTTGGCAGAGCACCAGTGAGGATTTTCCAAGGAGCTCCAGCTTAATAGCCTTGGTTTAAGTTTCAGTAGCCCCCGGGGGATTGAGACTCTCAATCCACACTAGGGATGTGCAGTAATCCCCAGGGCTCCTCGGGAAGGCTGAACTGTTTAATCCCCCCCAGAGCCCCATGGTGCCTGGTGCCAGCAGTGCTGTGCTTGGGACAGGGCAGAATGAGACCCTGCAGTGCCATGCGTGATGAGATGTGAGATGCTTAATGCTGGGAGCTGAAAACATTGCTTAGAAACCTGCCTGGAGTGGATTTGACGTGCACAGAGCCTTAGCACTCCCTACAGGCTTCTCTAACACTGTTGCCCCCTTCACGACAGCCGTGCATTTATGTTCCTCTCTGTGGAGGGCCTTGGTGCTCTTGTGCAAAACTGGGACTGGAAACCTGCAGCTTTTCAGAGGTGGGGTCTCTGCTGGGGGTGTGAGGAGCTGGTGCTGGGGTTTGGTTGTTGTCTGTGCTTGGCTGTGCAAGGTCTTGGCCCCGCTGGCACATGGGTGGTTGCTGCTCAGAAGAACGTGGTCGAGAGGCAGCCTAAGTGAGATGGGATTTATCTGATATCTTACGTGTCAGGAAGGGACTTTGGATCCTCCACTGAGGTATTTGTGTGGGTGTGAAGCCAGATTTGTATGTGTTGACATCTTCAGATGTCGTTGGGCTTCCCTCAGCAGCGTGAGGAGAGCTTGATCTTTAGAAATATTCAAAAGGCTTGTTTCCTCTGTAGGGTGATAACACCAGCCAGGGGTTATTGATGGTCCTAATAATAAACATGGAGCCCCTGCTTTGTGGCTATTCATCACTCTGACACGTCTCTGGTGTGATCCTAGGGATGGGGGAGGCGTTTTGTGCCAAGGGAACAAAAGTCTCTCTGATGACAGCAGCACACAGAAATCCATAGAGCCATCCTGGGGTCCTGGCTGAGGATCACAGGTCTGAACCCTCTGCCTGGCAAAGTCTGGAGTCTCTCACCTGGGCTGGGAAAGGCTGGGAGCTGGGGGGGCTGTTCTGAGGGTGAGCGAGGGCAGATCCCTGCAGCAAAGCTCCATGTGGGTAATGGGTGATCAGGGGAAAGTCATCCTCACGTTTACCTGGTCTGAGCCCATAAAGCTGAGTACACGGCCAGTTCCTGGGGGGTTTCTGGTGGCTGAGCAGGTTTTGCTGCTCAGGAGGAGCAGGATGGAAGGAAAACAGTGTCAGTGTTCCAGCAAGAGGCTAATAGGGTGCCTGAATACACTAAGAGGGAGGAAAAGGAGATTGCACACTGAAAACAGAAAAACCTGAAATTAATAGCTGGCATAGTTGGAAGTCATTAACTAGTATTAACTGTAAGCAAACTAGAAGCTTCAGAGAAACAGCTACTTAAGTATCACGTAGTTAAGTAGTGTTACCATGTAATACCAGGCATTAATAATTTGGGCTTTGATCCAGCAAAGTATTTAGCAGTGGGTCCCAGATTAGCCTCCCTCGGTGAGATCCAGGCTCTGCTGAAGCTGACCAAGGTCTGGTCCCTGCAGCATCAGGGGTTTGGCCCCTGGTCCAAAACTAACCCACCCATGTCCCTCACCCCACATCTCCACGGCTTGGAAACCCCTCCAGGGGTGGGGACTCCACCACTGCCCTGGGCAGCCTGGCACAGGGCTCAACCACCTTTGCAGGGAGGAAACTGCTCCTCAGGTTCAACCTCAACCTCCCCTGGGGCCACTTGAGGCTGTTTCTCCTTGTCCTGTCACTTTTTCCTTGGGAGAAGAGACCGAAATCCACCTGGCTCCAACCTCCTTTCAAGGAGTTGTTGAGAGCAAGGTCTCCCCTGAACCTCCTCTTCTGCAGGTTGAACAGCCCCAGGTCCCTCAGCTGCTCTAGACTCTAAGTGCTCATGCACTTCCCACGGGTGAGCTGGTGCAGGTCACTAGTAGATGGGTTCCTGGGGGGCTGTTGTGCAGAGAACCCTTCACTGGAGCTGCTGCTGAGCCAATGGGTCAAAATTACTTGGGATTTTTGTTTTTTTTGTGTGGTTGGTACTTTTTATGGAGCTGATCTCCCAAGCAGGTGGAGAACAAGGGAAAGCAAAGGCTCCTTGGAGAACCCTGTGGAGCAATGCTGTGGGACTGCATCCAGCTTTGCAAAGGGCTCTGCAGAGGTGGCTGCACCCCATTCCCACTGTGAGACACCCCGGGCTGAGGCTGCAGCCAGGTCCCATGCATTGGCCCAGCCCTCACCTTCTGCTCGTGCTGCATGCACTCAGCTTAAGCCTCTTTCTCTTCTAAATATAACCCTGTGGAGCCAAGGAGCTCTGTGCCACTGCAGGGCTGCACGTGCTGCTAAGAGGATCGCTTATTCATCTGCACTGTTCCAAGTTGCTCTGTAAATACACCCCTTGGATGTTTGCCTTCCTCTTTGAGATGCAGATGTTGTGTCCTCCCGCTGCCTTGGCATTGATCTCCTGGTTTGTATTCACGGGCTGCTGCTGGCTGTGGGGTGTGGAGCTGTCAAGGGCTTCAGCTAAGGGATACAGATGGAAGGGTGTGAGATGCCATCTGCAGCCTGCCAAGAGGGGAAGAGGTTTTTGTGCATTCGTTTTTGTGAGGATCTTGGAGTCCTTTTGGGTCAGTGAAAGGAAGGACTGAGTGGAAGCCCTGCTTTCCACTTTGCTGATGGTCCTACTGCAGATATCAAGCTGGGGGGTCTCTTCTCAGCTCCCCACGCTTGCTGCCTGGTGTGAAATACACCTAGTGATGCTAAGAGTTGTGCCTGGAAAAGGACATGAAGGAAGGAATGTAAGACCAGCCATCTGGGCACAGTGGTGCCCTCTCTCTGCATGGCTGGTGGATGTTGAAGGAGAAACCAGGAGTGTCAGGGTGGGGATGATGTGCTGCTGCTGCTGCCTCCTCAGGAGCAGTGCCATGGGCACTCCTTGGGGCTGCATCTGAGCAGTCATTTCTAATAACATGAGCTCTTTCTGAGTTTGGCTTCACACATCTACCACCAGAACACCCAGGGATGTGTTCTGCAGGTCTGATGGTGCATGGCCTGGAGGAACACTCCTCTTTTTGGTGTTAAACTCACTGCACTCTTCACGTGAACATCTCCCCTGGTTTTGTAGCTCTCCATCACATCCAGGTTCCTTCTAGTCCTTCCTGTCCAGATCCAGGCATGGAAACCTCCCCGTACCTCCTGTCTGCCCTTGGAGGAACACTCCTCTTTTTGGTGTTAAACTCACTGCACTCTTCACGTGAACATCTCCCGTGGTTTTGTAGCTCTCCATCACATCCAGGTTCCTTCTAGTCCTTCCTGTCCAGATCCAGGCTGGCCCAGGCATGGAAACCTCCCTGTACCTCTGGTCTGCCCTGTTCATGGTACCTCTTGTAATTTTTCAGTCTTTCTTGGATGGGTTGGCCAGGTCTCGTGTGAAGTATCTGAAGTGTGGGCATAGGATGGGTTTATTCAGTGGCACAATGCTCTCGGGTCTTGTTCCCTCTTCCTTTTGTGAAGTATGGTGGAGAATTGTTAGCATGGACATCAACTGCCTAAACGGAGTCCTCTTCAGCATGGTGCCAGGCTTTTCTGTAGTCCCTCAGCCTGCTCCTGAAGACGTGCCTGTTTCCAGGTGGGTGGGGAGAGCCCAGGCTGGGATGTTCTGCATCCCCATGGACACACAGCCCCTCACGGGAGCCCCTGCTGAGGGAGGGTGATGGTCAGTGGAGTGCAGAGCCCACCCAGCTCCAGAAACACCTGTGGACTGCACTAAGGAGGGAGGTCACAGCTGCTTTAGAAGCTGCTGGGTAAAATGCAGGTTATTAGTGGGATGCTGGTAGCTCTGGAGGGACTGGGGGAGAGGGGTGGAGGAGGTAGCTCTGGGGATGGGTCTGGGCCAGGCTGGGTTTCTGCAGGGGGAGAGGGGAGCAGGATTGGTGCTGTTGCTCTGAGGCTTTTTCCAAGTCCAGTGCAGCATTTTAATTGGTGTGGAGTGAGGGCTTCTTGCAAACAGGACCGAGGGGCTCAGTGGAGTTCTCCTGGGCTGCCATGGAAGCTGCCTCAGCCAGGTACCAGTGCTGCTGCCATCGCTCCGGCTGCTCTGA
>NW_008593560.1:0-779 GCF_000691845.1 Merops nubicus | reverse complement strand
TTTCATTAAAGCTGCTTTAATTTTCTTTTCCAACCCACGTCTCTCTCCTTATTCTCTTTCTCTTCCCCTTTGGGAGAGAGGTTGATAGGGAGCCTTTGTCATTCATCTAGTGCCCAACCCATGACAGTGTCCAAAGACAGGCTATGAACCCTTGTGTGACAACTAGACTTGGAAAAACATTGAACCAACTGAACCTCCCTGCCTGGCAGCATCCACACTGCCTGCAGATATTGATGGGTCCTCCTGTTCCATTTTGCTCCCCTGAGTCGGTCACTGAGTTCACTGAACTGAAATTCTTTCCTTCTCCATGGCTTGGGTATTTCTTCCTGGCATGGCTACGTGGTTGCTCATTGCCAATGACTCAGTGCTGGCAGGAGGGGAAGGGACTTCCTGAAAAACAGATTGCACGTGTGCAGAGTTAAACAAGTGGCTCTCAGAAACCCTTGCTGCTTGGCATCACGGCCAGGGTTACGAGTCCAGAAAGGGAGGAGGGAGGCAGATGTCAGCTATTAGCAGACAAATTCCTGGAGCTGGCCTTGGTGGAGAAGAAAAAAAGCTGAAGAAAATAAAGTTATCTGTCCTCCCACCTTCCAAAGGTACGTGTGTGGCAGAAGCAAATGGTGACACAGTAAAGGAGTGAGGTCAGAGGAAAGGAAAAGATGAGGAGTGTGATTCTGTCAGAGAAAAAAAAGACTAAGAGGGATGATTACCATCGTGTCTGGATGTGCCAGTGACAGGGACATGCATCATACTTAGGGTTGAGGTAGAAGGTACATGTT
>NW_008593559.1:0-307 GCF_000691845.1 Merops nubicus | reverse complement strand
GTACTAAACCTGAACACAGCTCAGTGGTGCCAGAGTCCAGTTCTGGCCAAGTAAGGAGGGAAAAGTGCAACTGAGGTATCTTATTCTTTTGTTTCTCTGTTTGCTGCTTGGAAATAATCTTGGTGGGACTTGGTTGCAGGTATGGAAGGCAAGAGTTCAGAAGTAATATCTTAATAACTTCATACAACAAAATAACTGCCCTCTTCCTCTTAACTCCCATAAAAAAAAGCTGCATTTTTTCTTCCTGTTCATTAAATGGGTTCAGTCTAAAAGCTTTTCCTTTTTTTCCATTTCTTAGGCTGCAGTG
>NW_008593558.1:887-4521 GCF_000691845.1 Merops nubicus | reverse complement strand
TGGGCTGGCAGGACATGGCAGTGTCCCCATTCTGTCCCCAGGCTCGCTGTCTGGTGTGCCCTGAGCTCCTACTCCTCCCACAACAAGAGCCAGGCCTCTGCCAGGCAGAAGAAGAGGCACCGGGAGGACATTGAGGTGTGTGTGGTGTGGAGCAGGGTCTGCTTGGAGGCTCTCTGCACAGTGGTGGTGGGAGAGGTGGTGGCAGGAGGAGACCAGGCTCCCTACCTGGGGCCTCTGGGCTGTCTGAGAGATTTTGACCCTAAAATATGGGATAATCTCTTTTCTGGGGAATGGGGATGTAATCAGATGGTCCGTATGTGGTTGGCCAAGGCTGAGATGCTGTGGATCAACAGGGATCTTAGTCCTGGGCCATGGGGCTCTGCAGAGCCCAGGGTGGGTCACAGCTCTGAGTGGGACTGGAGGGACTGACCCCCCTCTGTCCCCCAGGATTACACCAGCCTGTTCCCACTGGACGACACGCAGCCCTCCAAGCTCATGCGCCTGCTGAGCTCCAACGAGGAGGACGCCAACATCCTCTCCAGCCCCAGTGAGTGTGGGCAGGGGGGGCAGCCCCTGGGGAAGGCACCGTCCGCCTCGCTGCTTGCTTTGGGGGGCAAAGCACACATTGGCACAAACCCCCTTTCCCTTCTCCTTCCCTTCTCCTTCCCTTCTCCTTCCCTTCCCCTGCCCTCCCCCTTCCCTTCTCCTTCCCTTCTCCTTCCCTTCTCCTTCCCTTCTCCTTCCCTTCTCCTTCCCTTCTCCTTCCCTTCTCCTTCCCTTCTCCTTCCCTTCTCCTTCCCTTCTCCTTCCCTGTGAAGACCTCGAATGCATTTTGCTGAGTTCCCCTGGAGCTTTTGAACTTAGAAAGGGTCAAAGTTTTTATTTCTCCTATTGGAACAACTTAGGAAAGAGGATGAGGTTTCACCTCCCCTCGGTGACGCTGCCACCCAGCCCAGTGCCTCACGCACGAGGGGCTCCGGGGGGTTTCATTGGAGCCTTGTCACCCCCAGACAGCCTGGGTGGGACTGCAGTGCTGCTGTGCTGTGGTGAGGGGGGCAGGCTGATGGCTGCCTGGAATTCCTGATGGCTAAATCCTAAAATTCCTCTCTTGTTAACGAGGCAGGGAGTGGGGCTGACGAGCCCCTGCAGTCATGTCCGTGTCCCCACAGTGCAGTGTGGTGCTGGGGGTTGCAACAGCTCCGGCAGGACATGGAGGGGGGGGGTCCAAGCCCTGGGGCCACGGCAGGGTCCGTCACAGCTCCCACATGGGTCATCTGGACTCCTGAGCAGTGAGTCAGGATGTTCCTTGGTCATTGTTCCTTCTGATGGCCCTTATCCTAAGTCACTCTTCAGTTTTCAGCTCATCCATCAACCTGTGGTTTTTGTTGGTTTCATTACTGTTGAAATATGGGGGTTTCCCTTTGTTTCGCTATCTTTCTTCAACTTTTGAGGCAGTTCCATCTCTTTCCAGTGACATTCAGGACTTTTTTGGGCTGTTTGCTGCAGCGATGTGGAAACGCTGCTTCCGGCAGCGGCCACGTAGCTCATGTGATTCCATGAGAAAAGTGTGGGAGGTGTTTCTTTTTCGGGTGAGCAGCACAAGGTGGGTCCTGCTGACCGGGGCTGCGTGCTGTGGGGCCTGCCCAGGAGCCTCCCCAGGAGATTCCCAGCCTGCTGGAGCAGAGTTCCACCACCCAGTTCCTCTCCCTCACGAGCACCCTGCAGCGCTCCACAGCCTGGGTCAGAGAAATCCCCCTGCTCTGCCCCAGGATTTGCTGCTAGTCCGTTGGACGTGCCTCAGCTCTGGGAGCTAAATTGTACTCTGGGAGTGAGATTCGAGTGCTGCCGTGCAGCTGTTGAACATCTGTCTGGCTCCAGCAGCGTGCTGGGGATGTGCAGCATGTGTCACCTCCCCTCGTCCTGCCCGTGACACTGTGACACCTCCCGTGCCCTCGCCCAGCAGCAGGGATGAGCCGCTGCCTGATGGCCCCACGTGTGCTGGGAGCTGTCACCAAACTTGGTCAGACTCAGAGTGAATGTGGCTCGTGGAAGAGCCAAGTGTCCCACCCTGTGAGCAGCAGTGGTGCTGTGTGGAGCCCTCCCCGGGCACGCATGGGCCTGGGCAGAGGGGTGACCTGGAGCCTGAGGCGTGTCCCTGGTGTGCCCCAGCAGCAAGGACTCTGCTAGTCTGGGTACAGAGGGTGCCAAGGACCACGGTCCAAACCTCTCTGGCTCCATGGGGTAGCTCATGGCAAAGCCCTTCCAGAAGCCCAAGGGCTGGGTGACCTCGGATGGCTGGAGCTGGCCAGGATGGGCACGTTGGCACGGGCAAGGTGACCAAGAGCTGTCGCAGCCTCCCCCCAGCCTGACGTGTGGTCTCCTTCCCCACAGATCGCTCCATGAGCAGCTCCCTCTCTGCCTCCCAGCTCCACACCGTCAGCATGCGGGACCCGCTGAACAGGGTGCTAGGTAACAGTGGGGGGACCCACGGCAGGGCCTGGCCCTGGGCTCAGCTGAGACACTGGGTGGGAAGCTTGGGCCACCCCCAGCCTCCCTGAACCCACTTGGTTTTTGGTGTTTTCTTCTTCCCACAGCAAACCTCTTCCTGCTCATCTCCTCCATCCTGGGGGCCAAGACGGCCGGCACCCACACCCAGTTTGTCCAGTGGTTCATGGAGGAGTGTGTGGAGTGCCTGGAGCAGGGCAGCCGTGGCAGCATCCTCCAGTTCATGCCCTTCACCATGGTGAGTCCCACGGCTGTGATGTTCTTCTCCCTGCTGGCCCCATGGGACAGGGGGGTCCCAGGACATCAGGGGGGTCCTGCTGCCCAGCTCTTGGGGCTCCAGCACTGCTGGGAGTCAACCACGTTTCTCCTCTCTCGGGGCAGGTTTCGGAGCTGGTGAAAGTGTCCACCATGTCCAGTCCCAAAATCGTGCTGGCCATCACAGACCTCAGCCTGCCCCTGGGCCGCCGAGTCGCTGCCAAGGCCATCGCTGCCCTGTGAGCTGGGCACCTCCCTCCTGCCATGCAGGAGAGGGGCAGCTGGGCAGCTGCTGTGAAACCCCCGAGAACCTGGCTGCTGGGCTGGGGCTGGGACAGCCTGGGACAGCCTGGGACATCCTCACCATCACTGTGTCTCGGCCTCTGCCCAGGGGTTGCGTTGCCTTCCCGGAGGCAGCCCCTGACTCCTCGCAATGGGTTTTCAAAGACTCAGAAATCTCCCCTGCTATTTTTTTTTTAATTAATTCAGTCATTTTGTAGATCCAGGTTTTGCTGCATTTCTGTTTGGTTGTCTGACTGCGGCCCAGGGTCCTGGGGCTCCTCAAAAAACCTTGTCTCAGTGTGAGCTACTGGTGGGGGGGTGATGGGAGAGTAAGTGCCCAAGACCTGTGATGGGTATGGGAGGGAAATCATAGAATCACAATTGTTTTGGTTGGAAAAGACTTTTCAGATCATGGAGTCCAACTGTTGGCCCAGCCCTGCCAGGTCCCCACTGCCCCGTGTCTCTCACACTGCATCTCCAGGGCTTGGGAACCCCTCCAGGGGTGGGGACTCCGCCACTGCCCTGGGCAGCCTGGCACAGCCCTGGACAACCCTTGCAGGGAAGAAATTGTTCCTCAGGTCCAACCTAAAAC
>NW_008593558.1:0-856 GCF_000691845.1 Merops nubicus | reverse complement strand
GTGGCTCCCTTCCCTCTTGGCCTGCCACTTGTTCCTTGGGAGAAGAGCCCGACCCCCCCTGGCTCCAGCCTCCTCTGAGGCCTCATTTCAGACGTGCTGTGTTTGAACCCTCCTGCCCTGACCCGGGGGAGCTGGCAGGGCACTGGGCTGCCCGTGGTGCCCCCGGTGGGAGCAGGAGCCCCCGGCCGGGAGGAGTGGAACCCTTTCCCCTCTGCCCTGTAAGCTGTGAGCAGATTCTCCCTGAAAATTCCTCCATGTGAGCATGAGTTCACCCACGCCCCCGGCAGCCACCAGCGGGTACCCACGGCCTGGGCAGTGCCACGCCTGCTCCTTGGTGGGGCTGTCCCACACCCCCTCAGCTGCTGCCATGGCGAACCCGCTGCTGCCTTGGTGAACCCCAGGAACTGCCCCTGAGGGGGTGGCGGGGTTGGGTCGACTTCGCCTCCACTCCTCTGGTTCAGCTTTGCTGCTTGACTCACAGGAAAGGGGGAGGCGGTGCCTGGGCAGCTGGGCACCAGCCTTGGTGGTGCCAGGGCAGAGGTGACCCAGGGAGGCCCTGGCGTGGTGCTGCAGGGTCTGGGCTGGTGGCAGCCGGGCGGTGACTCGGGGCCTGCTCCCCAGGACGAGCTCAGCTCTTGGTGCTCACGGGCTTTGCAATAGGGAGGGAGCCCGGGGTGCACAGCAGAGGAGCTGTGCCACACCCTTGGCCATCACAGGCCAGGGCATCCTGCCCCTTCCTGCTGCCTCCCTGAGTCTGGCATTGAGCCGGCAGCCAGCTGGCATGCACTGGGCTCTGGTGTGAGGGTGGGCAGGGAGTGGGACGAGGGGTTGGTGGAGGGCGAGCAGCACAAGGGCT
>NW_008593557.1:0-343 GCF_000691845.1 Merops nubicus | reverse complement strand
TTCGGAAGGAAATACCGAGCGACACGCGTTTCTTGGTTTTATAAAGACATTTATTTACTCTATGAAAATAATATACAATAAATAATTTGCCATTTACTATTAAAGGATTTGAATAAATAGTCTACGTCTAAAACTTAAAAAGAGGAAGGAAAATTCCTCTAGTGTTTATTTTTTTCTTTTTTTTTAATTTTATTTTATTAAGAAATCTAAAAGTCTCGTTCTGATTCCTGAGAAAGTCGCTTGAAGGATTTACAAATGTTTTCTCTTGGGGGCTGACATCTCTGACGTGCGTGAGAACGATCGGGCGTTTTCTTGGAAATAAATAAGGAAAAAAAAATAAAAC
>NW_008593556.1:0-263 GCF_000691845.1 Merops nubicus | reverse complement strand
GTAAAACTGTGCTGCCGAGATCAGAAAACATTTATTTTGTTAGGTACATTTGTACACCGCTCGGTGAAACAGTGTGATATTCTCAGTCAGGTTTCTGTGGTTTAGGTAAGACTCAAATTGTCTGGAAAATGTTCTTAAAAACCTGATTTTCAGTCTGTAAAGGAAACCATGCTCCAAAGAACGTAGCTGGATGACAGGAGCTATGCATTCAAAATCTATACAGGAAACCAAGAAGGTTCCTCTGCTGACTGAGACCAAAGCTG
>NW_008593555.1:0-293 GCF_000691845.1 Merops nubicus | reverse complement strand
CAGATGGACGCGAGGAGACCGCTGGGCGTTGGGGCTGGCAAGTGGCACCAGTGCCAAAAACGGCACGACGTGGGCTGGAGCAGGAGGTGCGGCGACCACGGGGAGCAGACCCAGCTGGGTCACAGGGTGTCCACAGATGGACGCGAGGAGACCGCTGGGCGTTGGGGCTGGCAAGTGGCACCAGTGCCAAAAACGGCACGACGTGGGCTGGAGCAGGAGGTGCGGCGACCACGGGGAGCAGACCCAGCTGGGTCACAGGGTGTCCATGGTCCCCACCACTGTAACGGCACGGG
>NW_008593554.1:0-251 GCF_000691845.1 Merops nubicus | reverse complement strand
AGGGCTGGATGCAGGATATTTGGGCTGAAGCAAGGCTGGATGTGGGATGTTGGGGCTGGAATGGGGCTGGATGTGGGATGTTGGGGCTGGAATGGGGCTGGATGTGGGATATTTGGGTTGGAGCAGGGCTGGATGTGGGATGGTGAGGCTGGATGTAGGATGGTGGGGCTGGAGCAGGGCTGGATGTGGGATGTGGGGGCTGGAATGGGGCTGGATGTGGGATATTTGGGTTGGAACAGGGCTGGCTGTGG
>NW_008593553.1:0-4378 GCF_000691845.1 Merops nubicus | reverse complement strand
TGGCTGCTGCCCTGGGAACCTCCCTCGCCGTCCTCGCCACAGTCCCTCAGGGCGTGAGCGGTGATGGAACCAGCAGAGCCCTGCTGGGGACAGTACTTGGAGCGGAGGTGAGACCACAGTGTCTCCCCTGGAAAGCAGAGAGAACAAGTGACAGGGCAGAAAGCAACCCCGGTTCCTTCGCTGCAGACACAGCCCATTCAGGCACGGGGCAAGGACCACACGCTGGGGATGGGATTCAGCATCACTGATCTCCCCTGCAGCAAAGCTCCAGCCCATGCAGTGTCCTCCTCGATTCTACAAGCACACCATGCTCAATGCCACACCTCTCCCAGCACACCAAAGGCTCATTCCCTTTAGCAGCACTGCTTCCCACTCTGCACAGTCTCCTTGATCCCAGCTCTGCTACTTCCATGTCACAGGCCAGCCACATCTGCAGACGTGCCCTTGATCCCACCATCAAGCTTTCCTCTGAAAGTCTTTCCTCCTTGTGTGACAGAGATGCCAGGGCGCTGCCATAGCATGACACAGGGCCCACAGGTCAGCAGTGAGTCCTGGAGCCCACAGCCCCGTGACAGGGCTTCCCAGGCCCACTACGTTTGGCTGCCTTCTGCAAACTCGGCCTACAGCAATGCACATGGAGCCGAGGTTGTTCTCCAACACATGTTGGCCTTCGTTTGCTATCACTGGACTCCAGCTGCTGCTCCCTCCACAACCATTCAATCAGCAGAGAGCAAAGAGGCTCTTTTGGTCAAGCCTCCACCTGGTCACTCTTCTTCACCAGGATCTGGGACAAGCCTCAAGTCTGCCTCCTTGTTGTACCCAAGCCCCAGTGTGCTCCCTGTCCTTTACACCCTGATTCTCCATCTCCTCCTCTCTTTGGTCTGATTTTAAAATCCACTGTGACCTCTTTTGTAATCAAAAAATCTTTTATCAAGTTTTTATCAAAATATTGTTTTGTTCAAAATACCCCCACAGCAGACTAGTTTGCACGTAACAACCCTCAGCACACAACCTCTTTCTCACTGTAGATCTCCACAGGCCTGTTTCTAGCTTACTTCCCAAGTTAGATCTTACCAAATCTCCAGAATCTCCAATACAGCTGATCAGCTCCTTCCACAAAGCTTCCAACCCCTGGTACCCACCACCCTTCTATGAAGAAGACACCCTGTGCTGTCACTATAAAAGACAGTCCTAAAGCAGCAGAAGACACAAGTTTGAGATTTTAAAGATAGGGAGCTTGGTGACAAGAGCAAGACTCCATGGACAGGAGGCAATGGTGTCCCCACTCACCCTGCACGTGCTCCAGGTGGAGAAAGATGGAGTCCTCACTCACATAGTAGCACAACAGCTTGACCATGAAGGGGACCCCGTGAGGGATGATGGTCTGTCGCTCACGAGTCTCAACATGGCATTTGGGGAGGCTCTGAGGAGGTACAGGTGGATGGGTTTTACAACATGCTAGGGACTTGGATTCCCTGCAATCTAGCACCCAACAGGGCAGGAGGCCAGTGAGATAAGTAGCGTGCCATTTGCCAAGCCTTCTGGCTGCTCCCCTGCGTCTCCTGCAACTGAGCTCCCCGTCTGGGGAAACCTGCAGCTCACCTGAGAGGTCTGTCAGTCCCCAGCACGCAGCCATGGTAAGGTAGGGCTCTGCAAATTCTGCCAAGGCAAAGCACTCCCCACCTACACTGTGGGACCCAGAGGACACTGCTGGTCCAGAGTGGTGGCCTTCCACCACAGCTGCCACTTCTCCCCCTTCATATGTGAACCTACCATCCCAGCCCGCTCCTCTGCCCTCTGGAACTGATGCTTCTCCCTGTCATTCCAGAGTCTCCTTGTCCAATTATTAAAGTCCTTTATTTTTAGTTTCAAGGGCACTGGAAAATGTCCCAGGACCCCAGATTAACATGGGCTGAAGGCTTAGCTTGCAGCATTACAAGGCAGAGAAACAGATGACCAAGGAGAACCACTTCCCTTCTGATGACAGAAGATGGCTGAGGCAGCCAAAAGAACCTTTATGAACACATAAAATTTCCTCCACACCTCTGTGAGCTGCTATTTTTTGATCCTCTTATCTGCACCAGCAATTTGCTTGGACAAGCAGGCTCTGGAATGACGGGGAGAAGCAGGCAGATGAAACTGAAAACACCCACCTTAAGTATAAAGGTCCCACCAGTGGCTGGGTCCTGGACAATCTGCACCTGGGAGCAGTACACACAGTACTGGTCAGAAGCTGTGGCTGCTCCCAGCCAAACACACCGCTCAAAGGAATGACCCACAGGACTCAGCTCTGGACCCAAAACAAACTCCCACCCAACTAGAGTGAGTCTGTGCTCAAACCCCTACTCCTGAAAGCCAAAACACAGGTTATTAGCAATGAGTTAGCCGTGCAGCCAGGGAATGGAAGGTTGGTTAAACCAAGACATGACTCCCACGCCATTTTTGCTCCCTTCACAAAGCAGGGTTTCACACTGCTCCTTCTGTGGGGTGCACTGGGCTGCCCACCTGCGCCTCGGCAGGACAGGAGGACCACATGAGTCCTGACAAACCGCGATGTGTGAGTGTCAGGGGAGAGCAATGTGCCAGCACATGTATGGAGATAGTCAGCCTGGCATCTTCACTCCATGATCATGAGCTCCTAATTAGTTTATTCATCCAGATAGCTTGTCTTCTGCTGACGACAATTAGACAATAGATTATCCATAGGAGTTCACTGCGGTGGGACAATTCTGTGCATGGGTTAGAAGTTGTCCTGGTTCTGTGTAAAAAGGGGTTCAGGGCAGGACCCACACAGAACAGAACTATGTACTCGCCTCTCCCCCCCCGAGAGAGAGAGAAACACTTTTGAAAAAAAATGAAGTATATTGTTCAACAAGGAACAGAAAACGAAAAAAGGGAGGAAAGGAAAATAATATATACAAAGATTAGGGGAATAATACAAAAAATAAAATATACAAAACCCTCAGCAATGGTTCCAGGGTCCCACGGAGTGAAAGGAGAACTTTCCTCTCTGAGCTCCAAGACACGAGAGAAATAAGAAACCACTCCCTGCCTCTTATCAGAGTGTGTGTGGGAAGGGGAGGGAATACAATGGTTTCACCCCCACCCGGGGTCCTCCCAGTTGCTGGAAGGTCGCGCCCCCATTCCAAGCCTCAAACCACAACAGAAGTGGATGCATCAATCTCCTTGTAAATATCTTGGGAGCTCTGGTAAGCAAAACTAATAGGGACGTGACCAGATTTCCCAACTAACTCCTAAATGGTCTTGCATCCTCGCCTGTGACTTGTCCTTGGTGAGAATCGTGTGGATAGACACCCCGATCTTCCTCAGTGGGTGCGCTGGAGCCAGCATCCCCATCCCAGCTGCTGGGACCCTCCAGCTTACACTCCCTTTGGTGCAGCCCCAGCCTCACCCCCCAGTTCCACGCGGAGTCATTACCTTATCGATCACTCCCACCACCTTACAGTGCCTCAGGTTCTCCACGGCGGAGCTCAGCGTCCTGATCGGCCGGAAGCGCAGGCTGCTGTACCCCTGCAGGGTGGTGAGGGAAGAGGATCAGGGACCTAGAGACGCTACTGTCCCTGACAGGGGGCGGGAGGAGCCCCTGCGTTTTCCACAGGAGGCAGCAATACTGCCAAGCTGGTCAACATCCAGAGATGCCTTTCCAACAGCTGTGGCTGATTCTTAACATCAGCTGGACCGTTTTCTTGGCGATCTCCTGGATTTCTGAAGTTTTCAGAGAAAGCTTGTGCCTGCAGCAGACTCAAAATCACTCAAAAATTTGTACGTATACCCGGACTGCTTCAAAACTCTGGGGAGCTGTACACAGTTGTTTTTTCTCCCTTCATCCTTCTCACCAGGCCCCTACTCTGATCTGCCTCACGCCTCTCTCCTTCCATTATCCATTTCCTTCCCACAATGTAGCAAGCAGCCAGCACCTTTGGTTTCCATACAGATGGGAACAATGACAGGGAAGATAACATGTTTGACACGTGACAAGGTGGTTCCCCCCAGTGGCTTCAGACCCACCAAAAAGGGCCACTGTTACTGTGGTGTCAGTAAGCTAAACACACAGGCCTCAGTGAGGCCCTGGGAGCACTCCAGGCAAGCTAGGCCACTGCAGCTCTTCGAGGCAGGCAGGGTGAAAGGCTGCCAGCCCCCTCACAGCCAGGGAAGATAACATGTTTGACACGTGACAAGGTGGTTCCCCCCAGTGGCTTCAGACCCACCAAAAAGGGCCACTGTTACTGTGGTGTCAGTAAGCTAAACACACAGGCCTCAGTGAGGCCCTGGGAGCACTCCAGGCAAGCTAGGCCACTGCAGCTCTTCGAGGCAGGCAGGGTGAAAGGCTGCCAGCCCCCTCACAGCCACCGGCACA
>NW_008593552.1:1209-23388 GCF_000691845.1 Merops nubicus | reverse complement strand
ATTATATATTCCAGGTGCTGGAATAGACTTGCCTGAAAGAAACACAGCGCACGGCAGGGTGGTGAGGGGGATTTTATTTCCCCAGCTAGGAAATTAAGTTTCTGTAACCCCTGACTGAGTTTTATACTATCAGCTGGAGATGATAAATCTCAACTACTCTCATATGACTTTAGAGCACCCTGGCAACAAAATGCAGTTTTTAAGTCTCCCTTTATTCAGCACTTTTGCAGGACCTGGGAAAAAAGCTCACTAAAGCCAAAGCAAAGACTCCCATTGACTGAAATGAGAGCTGGATATGGGCCTTTACAGAACAGCTTTATAGGTCTCTGTGCTCAGAGAGCTGCTGTTAGAGAGCAGCAGCTCTCCTGGACTACATGCCAGAGGATTTCTTTATAAAGGTGTTTTCCTCTGGACTTCCAGCAACAACACCACCACCTATGTGCACACACGCACGCACAGAAGCCACGGAATCATCCATCTTAGAAAACGTGTTATGCCTTCTAAGCATTTCTAAATCAAAGACTGATAAATAAAACATGGAGTCAGTGTTAAAAGGAAAAAAGAGCCCTTTTAACAGATTAAAGTGCTCACAGTGCCTGACACTGTGAAATAAGAGTGTTGAGCAGCAGGGCAGTTAAGAAAAAGGACTGGGTCTGCTGACAGGTACAAGCTGTTTTGTGTCTTGTAGCAGCCATTGGCAGGAAAAAAAAGCCCCCAAACTACTTCCTCGGTGAAGCCTTCCCAGAAGGTAACAAACTGTAGCCATCTATAACTAAAGTTCTGCACGTTCTCCAACTGAATGTTGAGACAAAGCTTTTATTGCTGAAGTAAGAAGAGGAAAAATAGTTTTTAAACTCACCAAAATGAACAAGCAAGCAGAATTAGCATCCTTCCTATTGCTATAAAGGTTTTTGCCAGCACACTGGAAGCATTACTGGGTTTTGCAGCATTATTTTTTTTTTCCTCAGTGTACTGATTGTTCTTAAAGCCCAGTACACTGTGTTGGGTCCTTAGCTGTATTTTCAATTGCTTCTCAGCAGCTGCAAAAGAATGGATGGTAATCCTATGCACTTTTTCATTCCTCCAGGACTGCAAATGGAGAGACTAGGATATCTAAAGGCTGTTTTTTTGTACAGGTGGGAACATTTCTCTGTATGAAGTGGCATTAACTAATTACGTTTGTTTGGCTGATCAGAAAAGCTGATGGTTACAGATGATTTTTCTTTCACTCTTCCCTTCTGAGCCTGTGGTACCTTGATGGAGGGGAGTCTTACAGCGGAGGTCACTGAAAATCCTCCTGAATATTTTATCAGTTTGCTTCTTATGGCTTAGTCTACAAAGACAAACCCTTATGTGTGAAGGGCATGGAGCTGAGGGCAGGGGGAGGAGGGGTAAACCTGTGTCTGTCCTTGCTTTGCGTTCTGACCAGAACACAGAGCACTTTAGCTGTGGAAGTGGCAAAGGGAAAGAATTTGTGCACCAGTGTGATCACACTTGATATGGAGTCTTGTTCTTGTTAGCAAAAAAGAGCCCAAATCAATGTGAATGAGAGCCATATGATTTTGTTCTCAGGCTGGTAAGGAGCAGTTTTATGATGCCAGCTGGCATCCCGTAACCTTTTAGGACTGACTTGCTTACTGCTCTCAGGGATTTGACATGTTGCAGCAAATTGCATGACTGGGTTAGAGCACAACCAGGCAAATCTGCAAGGCCCTTTCCCTAACCCTGCTGTAGTACAACGTGGCCATGAAGTGCCTGCTATGGAAAAGCTGCATTGTTTCCTCTGTCACTGGAGAACCACTTCCACACAATCATACAAGCCATCCCCAAAACGCCCCAGACAGCAAGACAGGTCTCCAAAGGCAGGTGGGGGCAACCTATAAAATTAAATTAGGCTATTTACTGGAGAGAGCTACCTTCTAGTTTGCCCTAGGATGTCATTATGCACCTCTATTGTATGCTGATAATAGTCATCTGCAACCTGATAATTACTTTAATATAATTTTAAAATTAAGATAATTTAACACCTTCATGAAAGAAACCCGTGTTTGACTGAGTGAAGCCCTGACACACCACGGTGTTCATTCAGGGACTGAATGGGGTCAGAGTCTGGCAAACCACACCTGATACCTCTTGGTGAGGCAGGCTTGGCTCTGTCAGCAAAGGGAATTACTGCCTTCCCTGGGATGCTGCTTGTGTTGGGACCATACTGGCACAGCAGCTGACACACGATCAGGGCAAAAGGGAGGTGAACACCAACACCATAACCGTATGGGACTGCTAAAATATTGTCTTCCTCCTCTGCTCAGGAGGAGAGAAGGAGGGAGTTTTGTGTCCAGCATGCTTGCTCACCCTATGTTCAGTGGTCCTTGCACAATGTTATGCACCAGTTGAGTTTTCTATTTGTCTTCCATTTATTTGCTATCACTCACAATAAGCATCCTTGCAGCCTTAGCAAGTCAGAGCTTCTCACAGCATTTCTCTGTATTACAAAACTGATAGGAAGAAGCAATGGCAAAAAAAATGCTGCTGCTCACAGGAAGCCATTCTGAGCATGTTTTTTTAGATATGTATCTTTTCCAAAATTCTGGAAGAAGCTTCTACCTTGGTCAGAAAGACTTGAATTTTCCATTGTGCAGTTTAACTCGACAACATTTCCAGCACACTCATGAGGCAACGGTTTTGGAGAAACACTTCAGCCATTACAGGCCTGTTTACAGCTCACATGCAGCTTGGGTCCTTTCACTTTTTACTTTTATTTTGTTTATTTACTTATTCATTGTAGAATTAACAGCCTGTAGACCAATAGCTCAGGTTTGTTCACTCAGTATCTGCTGCAGAGCACAGAGCATTTACTAGGATTCTCTACTCAGATGCTTCAGCCCTGCTGAGCAGTGAGCACCTCGCAGCCTCTGCTGACATTGACAATTAACACCAATTACACCAGCAGTTTTTTAGGGTGAACATTTACCCACTGGGAGCCTGAAAGAGACCAGCTCACTTCTATATAGGCCATTAGATAGTAATGATTTACTGACCACAGCTGGGGTCTGGCAGATGACCCAGATTTCATCAGTCTCCCCTGATGCCTTCAGCCTACCAAATCTGGGACTTTTGAAGGAGTTAATGCCACCCACCACTGAGATTATTCCTTCCTCATTTTAAAAAATGCTAGGAGATTTGGTTTTTAATCCTTCCTTTGCCCTACCATGGGAGATGCACAGAATGGGATGTCAGATCCATATCCCCTGGACATGACTCTTCCTCCACCGCCCCTCCTAATCCTCTCTAGTGCCCCACAGTCATACCAGTAGTAGCAGGAGGTGGTGAAAACCAGGGTGAGCAGAGTCCAAGACTCTCCACAGTGAGACTTGCACTCCTTACACTAGGACCCATTACACAGTCCACTCCTCCACAGTGTTTTCTTTTATCAGGCAGTGGTGTTTTTAATGACTTTTTCTTTCCCTGAGCAATCACTGTTGCTTTTGGAGTTGATCTCTGAACAAGTGGAGTTCAGAGAAAAAAAAAAAAAGGATGTTACCTAAGATGGCAATGGGAAAGAAACTCTTCTGATGAGATGATGCTAAACCCAGCTAAAACAGTATATTTCCTTTTTGAATTTCTGTTTCCCACAGCCATTTTCTCTGCCTGCCCTTCCTTCCTTCTTATTACCAATAAATGGTATTCTCCGTGTCATGCTATCAACTTTTTAATATCCCATTTTAAAAAATAATGTATTTTTAATAAAATCTCACAACTGCTCATGCAAAGGAAATTACTGATTAAGGTGTACAGCATATACTGACGGAAAAAGGAACTTTCTGACATTCTCCAGCATACAGTACTGGGCAGTATTTTCCTTTCTAGAAATAATGTTTCTCTTGTCAGCTGCATTCTCACCTATTGATGTTGAAGTGAATTATGGCAGAAATACACACAATGGTCACATTGTTATGTTTAACTGCCTATTTTAGGCCTACGCCAGAACACTTTTTATATTCTTAGGGTAACAATATTGTTTGGTTTGCTCTTCCTTGGGTTTACTCTTGTTTTGGGGTGACTTCCTTTACTTCCTCTCACTCAGTAATGAACGTGCTTATTTTTGCAGCTAATCATTTAAGTCACTGTATAATTGCTGTTGAATAGGAATAATGGAAGTTTTCTGTAGAACAATTTCTGCAGTTTCTCATTGTTGTTCTGCAACTTAACAAGCTACATCTGGTATTCTGGTTTCACTTCTTTTTACTTTCTTTTGCACCTGTTTGCTGAAATGAAGTGCAAAACGTGTTAATTTTTGTGCAAAAGCGGAGACCCAGTATCTCATCTTCCTCAAAAAGAATTCAGAGGCAAAGAAATTTTTTTAATCTCAGAGCTGTGATTCAGATCAGTTTGTTTATAAATTTCTCCCCAACAAATGCCTTTTCTCCATCACTCTTGTCAGATAAGTCACACAAGTCCCTCTCCTACCATAAAACACCCCAGTATCTCCATTGCAAAGGGAAGAAAAATTGGGCAGAGTAAAGAAAGCAGCACTGTATTGTATCAGAGGAGGATTTGTGCTTTGAAAAGGAACTGTAGGCAATGACTCAGAACATTCTCAGGGTCCCTCTGATCCATGTGAGTGGCACAAGGGCACTCTGATACCAGTTTCCTTCTCTGTTTTGTTCTTCTGATTAAAATCTGAGGATTTCCATTATTTTATAAAGGAGTTGATTTTTGTTCTTGCCATGCAGATAACTACTTTCTTCTGCTCATAGAGCAAACTGAAATTCAGTTGAAGCGACTAATTTCTGAAATCACAGAAGGTCCAGTTAAGCATTATTCCCAAATCTTAATGGGGGGGGAAATGAAAATAATATTAGAAAAAGAAATTATCTTTGCTTTAAGAAAAATGGGTGATGCATGAAATTGAAACTAGGTTTGTTGGATGAGGTGATGAGTAAAGATGAAGCACTCCTTTGTTTTCTGAGGGGAGCAGCAAGCAGATCAGTAAGACTGACCCTTTGTCCTCCTGAGACTGCTAATAAGAGTGCTTTGCCAATACTGTCTTTTCTACACTGAGCTTTCCCTGTCTCAGACTGGATTCACAATCCTGCCTAGATTACTGGTAAGCAGCAAAGTCTTGTTTGATTGACTGGGCAAACTAGGGGTTCTTGAGCGTGGGGTTCAATCCCTATTCTGTTGTTACCTCGCCAGGTCACTTTTGTACCATATCAGCCTTTCACCTTTGAAGAGGAAGCTCTTTGCCCTGGGGAATATCTCCTCTTATGTGATGATACCGTGCCTGATGTTAGGAGGTATTAAACACATTTCAGATGGGGGTCTCTCAATATCTCAGTGTTGTAAATACCAATAAAAGACTTACATCAGCCTCCACCTGTATCCTTGAATTTAGTATCTTCTGGCTGTGTTACATAATAATGGTGTTCTGCAGAATTAGAGGCTGCTCTAGCCAATACAGATAAATCATTGTAGGGGTCATACCTTCGGGCTTGTTTTGTGTTGTGATTGGCAGAATTTCTCAAAACAGCCCGAGGAAAATCACAGCTCTTGCAACTTCCTGTAAAGGATATTTTCAGAAGCTCAGGAAAAAAAAAAAAATTAAGGCTGAGCAGGAGCCTCCCTGCAAACTGTTACCGATGCTACCTTGAAAGCTAGGGGGGGAAAAAAAAAAAACAAAAACAAAAAAAAAAAACCAACCCAAAACCACAAACTGAGAGGCACTTTCTGAATTTTACAGATCTGTTCTGGGCCCAAAATAATTTATTTCAACAAGAAAAACCATAAGAAATCATCTGGGACTATTAACACTACTAGTTCTACTGTTGTTTTCCCACATATGTAACCAAAGTGGTTAACACTCCACCTTTTCCCTTTGCAAATCCATCCTTTCCTCTGAAAAAAATTTGCACTTAAAATGTTGAAAACTCTGTACTTTTTTTTTTGCTATTTACCTTTGCTAGTGTTTCTAAATGAAATCAGAGGCCCCCTTGTGCCTAGGCGTTATTCAGCCATAGTAACACTCAGCCCCTAAACTGAATATTTTACAAATTAATAAGGCAAGACAGACCAAAGAGGTTAAGTGTGGAGAAGCAACCTTCCTGACACCATAAAGCAGGTCACTGCCAGAGCCAGGGGCAGAATCCACAGCCCTTCAGTCTCACTTTGCTATTTTATACTTTCATATGATCACCTATATTTTGAATGAGAAGAAACTGTTGATTTAAATAGGTTTTCTTTTCCCCTGCCAATATAGTATTAATAATATAAAGTTGGCAAATTCTGCTTAAACATGAAAATTCTGTGTTCCAGACCAGCGTACAACAAGCAACTGATTCTTCAATACAGAAATTCCTGTTAGAATGCTTGAGATGCTTGAATAAACATGTTTTACTTGTAAATCCTTTGTGCTTTTATTTGCTATTAAGAATAATTTTAAGTTGGATGCATGCAATTCACACTGCTTCCTCCAGGGACACGGCACTGAAGCTAATTTTTCTTCCCTTTCTCCAAATCCCCAACCTCCTTACACATTCACTTATTTGTTGAGCAGGCAAATGACTGCATTTTTGTTAATTGGCCATCTGACACACCCCTGATTTGCAAATTTTTTGCCACCTCTTGGCATGAACAAATAAAGTGCTGACTGGTCACTGCCTTTTCTTCCAGACAACGCTACTCTGAGTTCCTGATCTTTTATCTGACAGCCAACTTTCATAACCTTTCAGCATGGTCTGTTCATCAGAAAAATTTACTTGAATGTGGCCAAACGTTTCTTGGGGGAGTGTTGGTAAGATACAGTGGCCATGCAGATGTCTTTCCTATAAAAGCCAGGCTAAAAAAAAATTGCCTGATGACAAACCTAAAATGCTTTTTGTGGGAAGGCAAAGGTCTGCCCCACTTGAGGCAAGGGAACAAGAGTCATTGCCAACCCAAAGACCATAGGATTTTTATTAGAGGACTGGATCTTAGGCGTGTGAGCACTGCTGAAGGGCTTTATAGGTAGAAGGAAGCCCTGTTGAACGCAGCTAGAAAAAGATCTAGGAAAACCAATGCTCATGCAGATCACCAAAGAGAAAACAGGCAACACCAGTTTGGGTTTCATTTGACATCTCATTCTTTGTGCATTTGCTTTATACAAAAGCGTTTCATTGTCTTTGTTCATAGAAAACTAGTTTCAGGCCTGTCAATGACATGTTTCATGATGTAATTAAAAACAATTAATAAAAAAAAAAAAGGATTTGTGGCAGTGATGGTAGACTTTGTGCTGGAATTAACCCCAGCTGATTTCTCTGAAGCAAGCAAGAACAAAGACCCATGTTATTTCTTAGCATTGTTCCTCAGGCTGCTGTTGTCAGAGCTGCCATGCTGGGGCAGAGGGAGGGAAGGTAATCACATAGACACACTCTAATCTGCTTCTCTGCTCCACAGCACTTCGTATTCTTCCCCTTCCTGGCAAAAGACCTGCAAGAGATTCCCTGTCTCTTCACACAGTTCACTCTTCCTGGCCTCTGTGCATTTTAAAATACTTTCTTCTTCAAACTTGTATTTTACACTTAATGATCTAAGCAACATTAAGTGTAAGGTTGCTGCCTGTTCCCCTTACACCTATTCCTAAGTGGTTTTGTCTTCCCCCAAAGACAGAACATAATATTATGTAATGGTTTGAAACCTGCTGCCCCACGTTGGGTGCCAATTATGTTCTGTCCTGGTTAGAAGGCAGAACTGTGTCTCACCTCCCTTATCCCTCAGTTTCCCAGATAGAGAGGTAAATAAGGAAGGCAGGGGTAATGAAAACCTTGCACCAAATTGAAAATTAACAAAATGAAATATATTATTTAACAGGGAACAGAAAGGAAGAAGGGTAGGGGTTTAACAGGGAAGGGGGGTTGTAGGAACAACAAGGCAAGGAAGATTAAACTTCCAAATATACAAAACCCAAATGCTATGCTGAGGCTCCCCGGTGCTGGATCTCGCTAGATTGAGGTGGATTGAAGCTGGATGCACAATCCTTGGACGGGGATGGAGGCAGGGAAGAGTCTGTAGATCAGGCCCAGGTCTCCAAGATGGCCACAGCCACGTGTAGCACAGGGAGCAGCAGAGCAGCGTGTGCCCAGGTAGAAGGTCAAAGGAGCAGGAGCAGGAGCAAGAGGCGTGCCTTTCTCGCCCCTTTTATAGACCTTGGCAGGAAGTCCCGAAGACAGGAAAAGGAGAGTGGGAATGGGACAGGTGTACGCCCCTTTCATTCAGGCTTGTACCTGGTTTAGGGTTTCAGATCTCCACCCACCAGGGGCAGCAGGTTTCAAACCATTACATACCTTCAAGTGAGATTGGCAGATTCAATTGTTTCCTGTTCTCCCTCTCTTCCAGTATGTCTACTTTTTGAGCTCATGTGTCACAGGGTAGATTTTCTGCTGGTGGGAGCAAAGGCAATAGTGAAAGTCTTGCTCACCCCACTCCCTTCTTACAATATGTTGTTTCTGCAGGTTTTGATCTGTTTATCTGAGGGCATTGGGGATTGGATTGTGGTTTGTGCAGGCAGTATTTTCAGTGAACTCGGCAACATGCTCTGTGCTTACAGATACCTGGCCTCAAGGACTCTATCAGTCTTTTCCTATTTTATTTTCAAATGGTCCCAAGAACTGCTGGGAGATGCATTATGCATGCTGAGCACTGTGCTCACACATCACTTACCTGAGCTAAGAGAGCTGCCAGGAGCCCACAGCTCACATGACAGCAGCTGATAAACCTGCACAAGGCCAAAAGCAATGGTGGCCAAGCACGTCTGCATGTTGAAGTGCTGGGGTTTAAACTCCCAGCCCTGAATGAGGGTTGGCATATGGATGATGTCCACAACCAGGCAAGAAAGACCCTCTTGATTGGTTTTCACACAGGGTCTGTCCAGGCTAAGGGTGGGAATTGATGAGATCACCACCAGGTGTCCCGATCTTCCACATTAACTTGGAAGTGGGGCAAGAAACCACTTCTAGATTTGACTGTTTGCAGTGGGGTTGGGAGGTTTGTCTACACAGTGTATGTGCTATGTTGGGGTTTTAGCTATTGGAAGGGCTCCCTGACTCTTTATGGCAAGCGGGTTTCCCAGGATGGGAGGGCCAGAACATGAAGCTGTCTCTGAGTCCCTGCTGTACAACTGGGCTCATGGCCTGGCTGCTACCATTGCCCATTGCTTGGCTCCCTTATTGGCTTGCTCCCTTCTTCATATCTGCTGTGGTGGGTGAGTGCATTGACTTGTTCCTCCCTCTGGTTGTCTGGCACTTTGGGTCTCTGGTGTGTGATGTGGGAGTGGAGGGAGGAGTTTGGCTGCTGCTCTGCTTGTTAATGGTAATGTCGTTCTATGGCAGGTAAGCGGTCAGCAGAAGGTATGTCTAAAAGAAGCCCTTAGAAGTGCTGGTGACCAGTGTGGGCAGAGAGGGCGTGATGTGGCAGTTTGTATGGAAGGGTGTTGGCACTGGACAGCAGCAGTGATCACAGTGGAGCACATTTCTCTAGATATTGGAACTCCTCTCCTTAATGGCAGAGCTCCAGGAAGAGGTGAGTAGGTTGAGGAGTATCAGAGAGTACAAGAGAGTGACAGAGAACTGGAATTGCATCCTACCTTCTCTATGACAGGTAGACAGAATGCATGGTACGGAGATCCCTCTGCTTGGCTGAACACAGTGTCTCAGGACAGGGGGCACTCATGCGTTAGTGAAAATACGGAATAACTCGGTAATGTCAGAAGTGACTCAGGATCTTAGAGATGTATAAAATCAAAAATCAGCCTATTCCACTTAGATCATGCAGGTGTTTTACATTGATCCTTTGACCATTTGTTATGTAACTAGAAAAGGAGTTCAGAGCACCTTGTATGTATGCGTATGCACAACCTCTTGCAGTCAAAAGGGGAGCATTCCAAGGGCTTAGTCTAGCATCATTTTAGAGACTCTGTGATGTCTGGATGTGCCTAAAGTTTGGCAGGCAGGATGTGCAGGCTGTCCAAGCCCCCTTGCTGAAGCGAGGCTAACCAGGAACAAGTGGGAAAAGCACCCTATAGTGACTGGTCCAGATGCTCTGTGCATCCTTGGCATACACTTCCTCAGGAAAGGGTATTATAAGGACCCAAAATGGTATCGATGGGTCTTTGGTATAGCAGCTGTAGAGACTGAGGACATTGAACAGCTGGCTGTTGTGCCTGGACTTTTAAAGGAGTCTGTTCTTGTGGGGCAGATGAAAGTTGAAGATCAAAAGGTGCCAGTTGCTATTAAAACACTGCATCGATGACACTATCGTACTAACAACAGCAAGGCATCAAACCCTGGAGTGGCACTACACACCTGTGTTGAGCTCTAGGAATCATTCCCCAAATATCTTTCCATTAACCCTGAGGGAGTTGAAAGGAAGCCCAAAACCTCTGAAGATGTACAACAGCACTTCTCACAAACAACTGAGCAGAAATCAGTGGCAGTATTAAATGAAGTCAGTTCTGGCTGACCTGAGCTACACCGGACTTGCCTATCATTGAGATTTTTCACAGTAAAGAGTAAAACTTAGAGATCCTCTGACCACCAGTGAAGGATACCTTTATTTACATCATTTAGGGGTATGGCCAGCTGAGGACTGAGAGCAGTGCCAGTGATTTTCCTCAGCTGCAGTGACTAGCTGACACTATTATACCTTTTCCAGAACAGTCTTTGCATGACTTTCTTCAGCTCTTTCAGTCCAAAGGACAGCTTTGCCAAGGCACTGACCTACACTGTGCTTGGAGGTACAGGACGTCTGAGGTAGAAGTCCCTCTAGTCCCTTGCAGTACTTGTCCATGAGGCATAAGTCAGAGCTCAGTCCTGAAGTTCATATAATGTGCCTGGAAAGACAGAATTTCTTTTCTTGGAGAAGCTTACTTTTGTTTGTCAATATACTTGTACTTCCCAAGTAAAGACATTTTATGTACAAAGAGCAGGTTAGTTCCCCCTCCTCTTTTCATTTAAGGGCTAATTCATACGCAAGCTAATTTGTTCTGGCTATTATCACAATTTATTTCCATTGCTACAGGGCAGCCAATAACTTTATTAAAGGAGGTTCCAGTTACCCAATCTTCCCAGTTAATAAACTGCATTGAAATACCCAGAATGAATTGGCTCCCATATGCTACAAATACAGAAAATTACCATGCTGTAGTGTTATCACTACCACACAGGTACAATTAAATGTGTGTTATGCATGGAGCTGCACAGAACATTACCAGTAATGTCAAATGCAATTAAAAAGGAACTATTGTGTGGCTTCATCTGAAAAATCAGCCTGCTTGTATGTACTTTACGCTGGATAACTCACGGATAGGGCAATATTGAATGAATTGATGCTTGGGATTCACAGGAGAGAGCTAAGTAAACAAAGGAGCATAGACTGCTGCAGAGATTGCTAATAGTGAGGAGCTGAGGCCTTCCACCTTGGATGAAAAGATGAGATATTTATTTCCTGCATCACTGGAACACTGTTTGTTCATTAATGTTGACCTTATTTGGTATAGGTACTTTCCAGAAGGTTGCAGGTTATGTTCAGCCATGTGCACTATCATTCTCCTATAAAAGTGACAGTTTTATACAAGTCCTCTGCTCTGTTTAATAGATCATCTTTCCACCACGTTATGCTCTAGTTCGTCTTCTTATATCTTTAAATCTTTAAGTCTCAACCTTTTTTTCATAGCCGTCAGCCTGAAGACACCTCAGTCCAGGCAGTTGCTACAGTAAAACTGTTGATATCTTCCTATAACTCAACCCTTAGAAATCAAATGCTCCCTTGAGACCTACCACTATATTAAATAAATATGAGCTTAGTATTTTGATTACTTTTATTTGTTGGTTTCTTTTGCCTGCAGTGCAAAACTGCAGTATTGTTAGGCCAAATTCAGTGGTAACTTAAAGCTGAACGAAATCCTACTAAATCTCTGTAAGCTACACTAATCATCCTTATTCCAATATGTAGAGACCGACAAAGTCAGGACAAGATTAGGGAGGGAACCTCTGAGTCACAGGCATCTTAAAACAGAAAAAAAAAAGGATACATTTTGGTGGTGGGTTGAGAATTTATGCCTAAAATTCACTCTCCACCTAACAGGATAATAGTGGGGCAAAATACTTGTTTTGAAGCTAACAGAATTAGCAGAGGAATGAATGCTAGATGGGAGTTCTGGAGAAACACAGTTTGCATGACTGTAGGTTATCACACCTCAGCACAATACTGACCTCACTGGAGCAACTTGTGTGAGTGCTTCCCTTTGCAAAGTAAACCCAGACACAGACGTTACCTGATGTTTATTTATTAGTCCATAATGCTTTCCCCCCCCCTTTTTCAACTGTTTGATTTAAGCTCTCAGACAAATACCACACTTCCTAAAAGGAATTAAAAGCACAGTATGAACCTGCTTCTGCCTTAAAATGCTGCATTGCATGGTGGTCCTGGTGCCAGGCTTTGCTAAAGAGGAGCATAAAATGCAACATTTTGAAGCCTGTGCCCATGGATAGAACAAAAAAAAAAACCTGCCCAGCTCCATTCAGCACCCTGGAAATACAGCAGCTTTCCCCCATGAGTGCCTAGCTTGTATTTTTATTTCTCATTACAAAGTTCAAAACTATTAAAATGGTGGTCTAAACATCAAAATAACAGTTGTTCCACAAAATTATTAAAAATCCGTTCCTTTAAGAAGGGTGTTTTCAAATGTTGTCTCTCCCAGCACTGCTGAGGACTAGAGTTCCCATGCCTGTGGGCTTCCTGGTGAGCATTTCTAGAGTCAGAGCAACCCTGGCTGGGTGTGGGCTTGGTAGCTAATTGTGAATCAACTTGTGTTGGAGCTGTCGACTGAAATTTAGATCGAGAGTTCATTGCCCCATCCACAGGACAGCGTGTTCGTTATGTAGTTGTTGCAGCCACTGGTAAGCAATGCCATCTGTAAAGAGGCTGAGCTCTGTGTGGGGAAAGACAGATTGGGGAGGGATATGGGGGCTGCCGCTTGCAAAGCCCATGCTGACACTGCTTAAAATGTCATGCTACTGTGGAGCTACAGTCATATGAAATGCATTGCATCCCATAATACTGGGTGGGAGCAATTACAGCATGCATAATTTCTGCCATCCTTTCCCCCTGTCTTTTTCCTCAGCCCCAGTTTTATGTGCACATGTTATCCTGTGGGTGAAAGCTAATATAATATGAATTAAAGAAAACTGCATGATTCCCTTACATCCACATCACACAGATTGATTTGCATTTACTTGTAACTGAAAACACATGGCTAGTCATGGTTTAAGAAAAATAAAAAGGATTACAGCAACCCCAGACCATGACTGAACGAAGTTATTCATCCCCTGCATTGTATCGTTTAGCTTCACAGTGGAGCAGATACCTAATCTAACATACAACAGGCCATCTATAATCAACCAGTTTGCTGCTCCCCAACCGTCCTGGAACGATCGCTTAAATATTTGGCATGACAGATATCCAAGACTTGCTTGGCAAGGAGAAAGTGGCACCGAAGGGAAAACCCAGGTAGGAAAACCTTTAGGAGACTGATTGAAATTGCAAGCGACAAGGGGATTGATGGCAATGGCAATTAGGCGGCCCCTGGGAAGTAGATAACTGTTAGAGATACAAAAGCTTGGTTCTGTGTGGGAAGCCACAGTCATCCCTTGGTGGAGAGAGTGACCTGCTCTCTTCTCTGAGATGGCAGAGTGACTTCCAGCAGTGCTCCTGCTCTGCACCTCATTGTAATTCAGGGAAGCCCAGAGTTGAATATTTTCACTCTTCTCATACCCCGATGAGATTGTTCTGCCACGGCACAGTCAGTACAGTGCCAGAGAAAATTACTTTGTGAAATGCTGGGCTTCAAACCATTACCTTAAGTAGAATTCCTAGGCTGAATTTAAAGCACAATGGGATGCAGGTGCTTGTGTCCTTCCATTCCCTTTCCTTCCCTTTCTTGCTTGGTTTTGTTTAATTTTATTTCTTTTTAGAGATTCATTCAGACTGTGGTTTGTTTTTCATAGTTTGGGGCTCATCAAATTGATGGATAACTCTAAGTAATGAATCCCCTGACTGCACTAGTAAAATTATTTCAACCACCAAAATGCCTGTTTAATCTACATCAGAGTGCCTGCACTCCTTTTGTGCCCAGATAAATCAGCTAAGCATAACAAAGTACCTCCAACATACATTTCCAAAGATCTGAAAAGCGGTTGGCCTGTTTTAGTGTAGCTCTATGGCTGGCAGCTGTCTGGCAGCACTTTTGACCAAAAAAAAAAAAAAAAAAGGGAGCAGGGGAGAAAACTTTCTAAAAGAGAGGTGTTTTATTAAGATCTGCATTCTGAAGGTTTTTCTTCTTTTGTTTTAATTTCTATTGACAGTCAATATTCTCACTGAAGAAAATTAAGATGCTTTTATGAAAAAAAAAAATGTTTCTTTTCTTCTTCTTTAATTGTCCTTTCTGTTTGAGTGGACTGTATCCGTTTGAGGAAGCCTAAGCATCCCCCTCCCTCTCCCCCCCTTGACAAACTTCTAATCTTGCTGAAGTGATGCCCAAACAAAAGAAATATGAAAGCAACAACAATCCTGGTGTCCACTTATGTGCTTGCACAAGGTCATGCTCCCATCCAGAGGCAGCCGGTTTCTGGAGTCAAAATTACAGCTGTGGCTGCCAAGAGAGGACAGCCCAGACTCCCAGGTAACGTCCCCTCTAGGATTTTGAGTTGAAGTATGAGAAGACTTCTCCATCCCCTGCAGTAGTGGGGTTTAGGGTTTAGGCTCATCCAAAGACATTGCATGGATCTGGTCCCCAGGCTCCATCAGGAGGAAGAGATTGGGCAGGGGGGACCCAAGCATCAGCTGAACAGGGGCTCCCCAAGCTCTGTGGACCCAACAGGACTACTGCATCGTGCTCACACCCATCCTCTGCCCCCAGCTGCCTCCTTGCAAGACGGCCAAGGTGTCAGTAGTGCATTAATTGGGGAGAGGTTTGTAACATGAAACAAATGACCTTTTAATCCTTCCAGGGTTCTGAATGGAAGTAAAAACAACATTAAAACTGGTTTCCACCAGAGTTCAGTTGTCTGGGTCTACATTTCTGGATTCCATTACTAATCTTAAAGAGGAAAAAAAGTAAAAATCCAAACAGCATTTTTTCTGCTTTTCATTCCTTGAGACAATGGAATAACACGTAATTGTCATTCGTTAAACAAATCTCTCTGTACAGGATATAAAGGAACTACAAAAACTGACATCCCCAAATGAGAGATTCATTAATCACAAACACAATGAATAATTATTTTTAAAAGAGGAAGCACAAAAAGCCTCAGAACATGGAGTTTGCATGGTGGGACCTAGCAGCTGGGAGCATTGCAGCCCTACCAGTGATGCCTGCCCCGCTTAGAACAATCTTTCTCAGAATATGTCTTGTTGGGTTTTCTATTTGTTTCAATATACTGTTTGTTTGCTACTTAGAGCAGTCCAACTGGCTGTATTACTCAGTGGGATGCTAATAAAATTTAATAGCAAACCTTAAAAAATGTTTATTTAATTGTACTGTAGAAATGTTTAGTTAAAGAAAATATATTCTTCCCTCCCCCCCATAGCCGTATGGTTTCTGTTTGAAGTGCTTTTGGATTAGACTCAAGACATTTGGGAGTTTGCCAGGGAGGGGTGTAAACAAGGGAGGCGTGGAGTTTCTATTCTTGGAGAACGTATGGTGGATCCAGGGTGCAGCAGGGCCAGGATGTTTGCGCTTTAAATTCAAATCAGACACTCAAAAAAAAATGAACAAAAAGCCATTACTTCTTCTTGAAAAAGAAATGTGCTGGGATCACCTTGTAGAATTTAGATAAGAAAGGATTTATTAATTTGTGTGGTTCATCTGCCTACCAGAACAAGGTTGATCCATATGCACCTTCAGTACTCTAGTCTCTGGACTAATCTGAATAATTCTCAATTCCATCCTTTTTTCTTTCCTTTTTTTTTTTTCCTGGAATATTATTTATTATGTTTAAGCATCTGACAATCAAGATAATTTGATTATATACAGCAAAAAAATTCTAATTTTATGCTGCTGCTTTTATAAGTCACTCCAATTCAAACAAATATATGCTGAAGCCTGGTTTGTTTTTTTCAAGAAAATATATCATAATGTCAAGTAGGGCTCAAAAAATCCTGTTTCAGGTTGTCCTATTTCTCTGCCCTTAAAGCTGGATCAACTCATCGCTTTTACCTTTTTCTTGAAAATCTCAAATGATGGAAATTTCACCACCTTCCATTGAAATCTGTTCTGTTGCCCAGCTGTTCATCACCTACAGCTTTTTCCTGATGTTTACAGTTCATCTTCTTTCCTGCAAGTTAGGCAACAATTCATTAATCTTTGCCCAAGCCATAGAGGACAAAGAGGACAATTCCTTCTCTCTTTGCAGGAACTTTTCATGTTCTTATTCTTTTGTATCTTCTCTTTTCTAGTTGAAGGTACCCAGTTCTTCCAAAAGGGACCCATTTTCTAGACTGTTGAGCAATTTTGTTCCTCTTCATTTGATAACCTTTAACCAGCCCCAGTCCTTTTTTAAAGTACAATGCCAAGGATATCAGGTGAGAAGCACTGTCTTTGCATAGCCACATGGAAGAAGACCCCACCTGGAGTACTGCATCCAGTTCTGGAGCCCCCATTACAAGAGGGATGTGGACCTCCTGGAGCGTGTCCAGAGAAAGGCCACCAGAATGATCCGAGGGCTGGAGCAGCTCTCCTATGAGGACAGACTGAGAGAGTTGGGGCTGTTCAGTCTGGAGAAGAGAAGGCTCCGAGGTGACCTTATTGTGGCCTTCCAGTATCTTAGGGGGGCCTACAAGAAAGCTGGGGAGGGACTTTTTAGGATATCAAGTAACAACAGAACTAGGGGGAATGGGGCAACGCTGGAGGTGGGCAGATTCAGGCTGGACATGAGGAAGAAGTTCTTCACCATGAGAGTGGTGAGACCCTAGAATGGGTTGCCCAGGGAGGTGGTTGAGGCCCCATCCCTGGGGGTCTTTAAGGCCAGGCTGGATGAGGCTCTGGGCAGCCTGATCTAGTGGGAGGTGTCCCTGCTCATGGCAGAGGGGTTGGAACTGGGTGATCCTTGTGGTCCTTCCAACCCTGACAGATTCTGATCTGTTTTAGCAGAGGACTTTAGAACCCTACTGGCTCAATGGTTGGACTTGATGATCTTAAAGGTCTCTTCCAACCTGAAGGATTCTATGATTCTATTCTATGATTCATGCAAGTTTTATGTGTAATGCTCCTGTTTACACAGCCCCCTATAATATTTACTTTTTGCAGTCATGTGACAATGTTGACTCAAGTTCAGCCTGCGAACCTTGGTAACCTCCAGATCCTGTTTCACAGGCCTGATGCCCAGCAGATTTTTTGCATCCGGTGTTTGTGCAGTTCATTATCTCCACTTAGAAGTGTTCACTTTTCTCTGTTTTCATTGAACTACATCCAGGTTTTCTCAGCTCATTTCATCCATTTGTCAAGCAGATTCTAAATTCTAATCCTCTCCCTCAAAATGATTGCAGCTCCTCTGTGTTTGATATTTACTCACTAAAGACCTGCCACGATGCCTCAAATTAGGGGATAATATTCCTAAGCCATAAGCCATTTAATTAACATAGAATGTGTGCAGGAGCTATAAGACACTTGCTACATGTCCTGGAAAGCTGAGAGGAAGGTCAGCTTCAATCATGGCTCACGCAGGGTCTTAAGAAGACCAGTATCTTATTCTCAAGATGGCTTTGGACATACAAAGAAATTGCAGCATGGTGCAAGCCCGTGACTGTCAAGACTTAATCTAGAATTCAAGAATTTGTGTTCACCAGGAGCCATCATAGCATCACAGCCCCTGTGCTGGTCATCCCACAAAGACATGGAGTGGGAGCTGTGAGCAGTGCTCATGAGCCATTTGTACCACAAGAACTATGTAGGAAGTGCCATGTATGTATGTGAAGGTATTCTGGCATTAACAAGGACTTGAATACGTTATTAAAGTCAGTCATGCCTCTATATTGTTACATATTATACATTTCTATTTGTTATATATGTATACATTTTACATGTAAGGAAAAAAAAATTAAATCCCTACTCATTCAACTTAAAGACCATTGATACTATGCTATCTATAACTGCTGTTAGGGAATTCATGGTATAAAGCACTCTTCTAACTCCAGCCAAATGTATATTGCATCTCCCTCTAGTGGCTTAATCTACGTGTCTAACCTACAACAGTGAGTCTATATATTAGTACTAAATCTACTTTCTTCTTATGGAAAGGAATGTAACTCACTCATATGGAAGAGAGCTTGTTTATGAGCATATCTTTCTTTTGAGGCATCTTCTGTTTCTTTAGTTTCTGACAGTGCTTAAAGTCTGCCTGAATTCTCTGCTGCAGCACAACCAAACTCTGCCTTTTGCATACAGAAAATCATGTCTAATAATAGCATGGTGGTAACTTAGCAGAAACAATGAGACAGAGGCCAAAATTCAAGTCTGTCAGACAGCCTTGTAATGTATATTTCTATTTTTCTTTAAAAGACTGGAAATGGCTCAGAGAACAACATGTTTTTTAGAGTCTTAGGCACCAGGCATGCTGGAAAGTTTTATAGACTTAGAGTCAAAATTGCCTCTCTGTTGCATACACCACCTATATAGGTGCCATGTTTTGGACTTGGTGGCTTATGCTCAGGTATTTCTCTAAATCACTCCCAATGAAGCTACTTGTTTTCAGACTTGCAGGTAACTCATCATCTAGCTAATTAGCTATAAATTGAGACGGTCACGACTCGGAGCTATTTCTCCCTTCTCTTCCCATCATTGAAACGTGCCATATGCCTCTGATCACAACATGACCACTCCAGCTGAAAGCCAACTTAACTACCCTCTGTGTTCATTAGACATTCTACGCCTCTCTCCAGCCCTGTGTCCTTCCTCCAGAAGACACATAAAACCAAGGTCTTGGACACTTGTGTTAATTAACATTCCCACAGTCCTTTTTTGCAAAACTGGAGATAATAGTCCTGGTGTGCTGGCCAACTTCCAGTGTGCAAATTACATTTGGCTTACCTCAGATTCCCCTGGCAGCTGGAGGTGGCTGAGGTATTCAGATGCTCTTCGTCCTTTGCTGTGATGTGCACATAGAATGAGCCAGGTTGGGAGCTGAACTGCAAGGGGACAGTGAAAAGCTCCCGTTCTGAAAAATGTTCTGGCTAAAGGTATAGTCAAACACAAATACAGGGAGATTATCTGTTGCTAATACAGAAAGAAAAGAGGTTTTTACTTCCCACTGACTAGTCTGGCAATAAATTTGCAAGTTTTCCCATTTTTCTTCATTTTTCAGTACACAGCTGCTCTTATAAATCACTAGCCATGAATCAGAGAGGTGAGGGTAGCTAAGCCATAATTAAGTCTTAAAATTTAGGTGTCATTTTACTTGTTTTTGGGTCTATATTCATATTCTCCATGGTCCTAGACAACATAGTTTTTTTTCTTATTCTCATGTCTCATGTTCTGCTAGCTGAAAACTAGATGTGCTTCTTAAAATGAATTTTTTTTAAATAAAGATTGAGGCTCAAATATCTGCAGTTTAAATGCTTTTCTAGCATTGGTCTGAATACAAATTCTGGTTAGGATATTCAGTTTGGGTGCTGAAGCTGTTGCTAAAGACTTGTCATAGAGAACCTATTTATCTCAAAGTGTAAAACTCCAAACCAAGATTTTGCCAAGTATTTGCTTCAGTGTAGCTTTTCCCTGCCTGCCTCTGCTCCATCACAAGTCTCCATTTCTACCAGGGATAAAGAAAGAACTTGAAGACTCTGCATTGACACTCCAGGACTCTTTTGGATGCTACTATGCCCCATCCATGATGCAGTTATTCTGCCATAGCTGTATGGAATATGTGTAGATGCTTCCCTAAAGCCCTAGAATCCAAATTCAGGGAGTCAGATTGTAAAATTCTAGCAATTCATCCATTCTCTCACTTGATTTGGAGAAGTAAGTGCAACTACTAGATTACAGAAGGTATATTCCTTTGATGACGGCTTTATGAACCTCTTGGGTCCTTTGCCTGCTGCAGAGGTTCCTTAATTTTAAGAGGTTCCTTAGAGATTGAGAGACCTGAGACTGTTTAGCCTAGAGAAGAGAAGGCTAAATGAAGGATCTTATTAAAGCATACAGTTACCTGAAGGTAAGGTGCAAAGAGGAGGGAGCCAGACTCTTTTCAGACATGCTCACTGACAGGATCAGAGACCACAGGCACAAAGTGAAACAAAAGAGGTTCCCTCTGAACTCAGGAAACATTATTTTACTGTCAGAGTGACTGACCACTGGCACAGGTTGCCCAGGGTAGTTGTGGAGTCTCCATCCCTGGAGATATTCAAAAGCTGTCTGACCACAGTCCTGGGCAGCCTGCTTTAGGTGACCCTGCTTGAGCAAGGCAGTTGGACCAGATGATATCTGGAAATCTCTTCCAATCTCAACCATACTGAGATTCTGTGTATTTTCATGTAATTCCACACTGTTGTGGTTTAGGAACCAGAAGCAAAATCCAGAGGTAAGGCTCTGACAAAGACAGGAGACAACTTGCAGTTTCACCATCAACTTGCTGACTTTTGTCCATATGCAAAAACAAGAAAACTGAAAGTGAGCTAGTATTTCAAAAAGGTTATCAATGGGAGATACCAAATTCTGACCTAGCCCAGTTTATTGCATCTGTTGATGATGATGACAATGCTTTAGGAAGAGATAAGAAGAAGAAAGTAAGTGTTGTAAGACTCATTCACGCATCAGTCTGAAGATTACGTGGTTTGCATGATGCCGACCCAGCAGAGAAAGAGGAAGGACATGATGCAGCACAGGAGACAGCCAGATGCAAAGATGCTCATATTTCCATGAAGTCCAACAAAATTATTCTGCAAGAAGTCAGAGTGAATATTACAGATTTAACCTTGAGCTACTTTGAGCCCTAGACCTCTGTCAAAATCATATAGTCCTTTTACTTCGGCAACAGGTCGATCCAGATATAAACTGTTCTGGTAGGGTTGTTTTAGATTAAGTAGTGAAATTAACAGCTTCTAGAGGACAGGAAAGCTATTTCCCACTGAATCCGCAAGATTTACTCAACTGATGGTTGATTGTTTTGTTGGAGTCTTATATTACTTCTTTTTCTCAGAAGCTGGGAAGACAGGGCATCTGCTAATTTGCTTTTGGCTTGTTCATTAAGCTATCAACAAAGACTAGTATTCCTTTGTTTGAAGTTTTAGTTCACTTTATTTCAAACTAAAATGGGATTGTCAATCCCATTAGTATTGATATTAGCTCTTCAGTCAAATTAAGTGATATTTATGATAGTTTTCTGTATTTATCTGCAAGATGACTTTACTTGTCCTACGCCACGGATCCCTGCCTGATCTTAGATTATTATGATTTGTTTTATCTGTTTCTAAAAGATTTATATTCCGAAACTCCTCCAGTGGCACTAACAAATATTTGATAACCCAGGTGATAAACCAGTTCTGCTTTTAAGCTTCTCATAAAACTTCATTACAAGTTAAATTAATCACTGTATTTTTTAAAGTGAAGAGAAGACGGAGGCAGTTATTTGATGGACTATGTTCAAGAAGCTGGGTGAGCTTTATATCACTCTATATGATAATAAAAAATTACAGTATAAGGCCAAGGTCATATAATAACACATGAGCATTAGCACCGTGTGATGCACTGACAAAGGATGCTTGTTCAGCTTTATAGCTCATACTGTAATCTTTCTCTACTTCATATGCACTCCTGATACATTTTCAGTTCAGCTACCTTCCTGAAAATAGACATTATTTTAGGAATAGATGGTTACATTTAGTTCCAGTTAACTCAGGAAAATCCTGTTTTACATGTCTACATGAATTTGACATTTTCAGAACGACAGGGTTTGTCCTAGATCTGTGTTCAACTAAAGTGATGATGCGGTTATTTGTATGTATTATCATTTATATTCTTATTTATCTGTCTTGCTCAATACTTTGAAATCCCTCGAAAGCTCCAGAAATAAAGTAGATTCTGCAGGCAAAAAAAGAATAGCATGGTTTGTTATGTTCAGAAATCATCGGTCAATGGGACAGAGTAATCATATTGGGAAA
>NW_008593552.1:0-1178 GCF_000691845.1 Merops nubicus | reverse complement strand
GTTCTGTTCAGTATTAGAAATGAATATAACACATTTTTTGTTGTTTTTCTTTTGTTTTGTTTTGTTTTGTTTTGTTTTGTTTTGTTTTGTTTTGTTTTGTTTTTGTTCAGAGCTGGAAGATATGCATTCGAGTACCTATTGGTACATGAAAGGCTGTAACACAAGCTTGTCTGGAATGAGCTGAAGGAGGAGTGTGTCCAACTATGGCTCTGAGACAAGGAAAGAGAATTGTTTAACAGTGCCCTTATTCCTGCTTGCCTATGGAGCGCTCAGGCACAAAGTCACTTATGCTTTCACATAGTCACCCATCTACTTAATTCCACCCTGCAATCCTCGCCAATGAATATTACACAGCTGAGACATGAACGGAGTTTCCTTGCCCAGTAAATAGAAGTCATTGGACTGTAAAGATAAACAGATGTTTTCACATGTGTGTGATTCACTCAAAGTAGCTAGCTGGGTTTGTAGATATAACTTATAAATTCATAGAGGATGAAATTATGAAATTACAGTAGGAAATTAATAATTTCTAATTCTGCCCAAAGGCATCTTGTTCTTCATAATTTTTAAGGTCTTGAGTTATCTCATTTTGGTAATGCTAAATTAAGACTATACTAAAAAGAACCATTATTTTACCCACTAAATAACTAAATTATCAGATAAATTATACAATATCACAAGCACAGGGAACAAGACAAGTGCACTGTCATTTCATCATTCTCACTAGGGCTGGACTCTAAGCAGCTGGAAAAGGTGAAGCTCTGAGACTACACTGCTTTGCAACAGCAAAGCTTGACCACTTAATACTGTGGAAGTACAGTGGGAATCAGCAATTAGAGACAAATAAACTTGTGTTCAGGTGATCTGATGCAACACACATACTGTATTTCATCTCTTCCAGTAAGATGAGAACAGATTTGAAGGTCTCAGTCGTAAGACAGGAATGTAAGTGATAAAAATATTCCAATGTGAACAGCAACAAAGCAAGTCTATACAGCTGCTTTGAAGAGTAATTTCATGCAGTCATGGGTGAATGTGATTTTTTTCTTTCTTTGAACATGCAGGAGGAGATGGCAGATCTAAGTGCTTCATGTGATTAAGTAGGCAAGGTGGCCATTTTTCTGCATTTATGCAGAAGCAATAAAAACACATGGTCATGCACCAAATCCTAGGTTCAA
>NW_008593551.1:0-7419 GCF_000691845.1 Merops nubicus | reverse complement strand
ATCATTGAGCAGAACCAGTTCTGTTTATCCCAAACCAGGACACTAAGGCAGAGTAGGTTCTCAGGAACTGGAGAAATACAGCCTAGGAAGAGCAGGGTTGCATGTGCAGAATCAAGACCCCTCCATCTGTGGTGGTCCAGCCACATGGGCCTTCCTTACCCCAAGGGGGCTGTCACCTCATAGCTGCATCATGCTGAACACCCACCACCCACCCCATGAGGCTGCAGGAGCACTGTGCCCTTCTCTGCATCCATTTTGATCCCTTTTTGTATTAAAAATAAGAAAAAAAAAAAGAAAATGTTATCTTTGTAGGAGTGGACTGAACATATACTTCCATTATTTATTCAAGGCTTCTAATTGAACGTCTGGACCAGCTTCTTTTAATTCTGGTCACACTGACTCCACTGGAAGCCTCACACCACTTCAATACACTCACACTGGCTTTCTTGCCAGCTGGGCAAAAAAAAAAAAAATGATGCTCTAAAGACAGACCAGTACCTCTGTGACATGGCTAGAGGGGAAGACAAAAGAATCACAGGGTATTGCTGGAGGTAGCCTAGAGAGCTTTTTTCTTGGGCATCACAGGTCACAGAGATGCCTTCTTAAGAGGTCTGGGTAACAGGCAAATTAATTCAGAAAACTCATCATTAGAACAGATAAAATGCAGCATGTCTCCATGCAAATGCTCTGCCTTCCATAGCTTCTGCAGCCTCTGGGATAACGAAAGCAACTGAACTTCAAAAGATGCAGAGACGTGTTTGAGGAGCAGAAGAGATAACGGGGCTGCAGCTGCTCTGCAGGAGACAGAATCTTACAGCTGGATGCTGTAAGATCATCCCTCCCAGACTGGCTGTGCTCTTTGTCCCTGTGGCTGATCCAAAGCATCCCTCCTGCTGCTTCAGCCCAGAACTTGTCCTGACACCAACGCTGTCCCCAGGGTGATGGGTTTCTTCTCTGTCCCTCACCCTCTCCCCTTGATGCAGGCAGAACCTGCAGACTCTGTCTCCTTGGAGGCCTGGAGGTACAACTGAGTCCTTCAGGTCTCCTCTTGAGACATTCCTGGCCACACCAGAGATGTGTCCCTTGACCTGTTCCGGCTCAAACCGAGTGGGATCCAAACACCACCAGCAATTTCAGATCACGAGGGCTCCCCACTGCCTCTGCCAATGGGCTCCACACCCCAGGCTTTGCCACAACCCTACAGCTCCTGGCCTCAAGTTGGGACTCAAACCTCTGCCAAGACAACATCTCCCAGCTTTGGCTAGTAAACAGCGTTTACATTTTCTCTTTGCCTGACCTAGACCTGAAAAAAAGCACTGAGGCACTCTGGTCCTTGCCTTCCTGCAACTTTGATTCTCCATTTTCAGTCTTCCCCTTTCATAGGCTCTTTACCCCCTTGCAAGCCCCCTCCTGAGCCCCACATCCTGTAAATCCCATAGTCACAACAGCAAATATCCAGACCACACCTGGACCTCTCTGACTCAAGCAGAGCATTCCCCTCGTCTCCAAAACCTTCAGGCTGGGCCAGCAAGAGCTGATATTTTTTGATGTTACCTTCTTTTCCTTCCCTGTCTTTAATGAGCTTTTCTTGCTGTGGCTCTTCTAAAGCATCACGAGTACAAAAGTCATATTTAAAGGGCTGTAGCAACTCAAGTTGCTACTGGTTCTGAAGAGGGAAACCTCTCTCAGGCAGATTGGCCCACCTCAAATTTCAGTGGTTTATTAGAAAACTTTATTACTGGATCCACTTGGCTCTTGCCAGCTGAAAAGCCTGAATGTAAGTTCTTGCTGTCCCAGTTTGAGCTCCCCAAGTTGTGTTTCAGCTTTGGGTGGTACAACTCCCCCAACCTCCCAGCCAACTTTTCCCCCTTATTCCTTCATTTCAGGAGCACTGCTCTTTCCTAATACAGAGGCAAGAGTTTGTCATGCTGCTCCTGGAGCTGAAAGGCTGCAGCCTTTTCCCAGGCAGAGACTAGACACCAGCTCTCCTTCTGCAGGGAGGTAGCTACAGGTCATGATGCTGACCACCACAGGTTACCTCCATGCAGTTTCATCTCCCTATCCAGCATTTCCCTTGTCAAGTAGCAGGAGGTTGGATGGACACCTCCCATGGGCAGCAGCTGGTTCGTGATCTACAGCTGGATGGTCAAACTCAACCAGCACCTCAAGAGCTGCTGCTATGCACCATGGCTGGCACATACCAAAGTATTTCAGTGTTTGCTGGGGCAGGGATGGACAGTCTCCTGCTGTGGAGATGCTTCCAGCTCTTTGGGCAGCACAAATACTCAAAGGGACTGATCTGTTTTACAAGGGACAGTGACCTCCAGAAAGCGTAGGTCTCCATGCACCAGCATGACCTTTGGTAGGGGGTCATGCTCTGGTGCAGTGCCCACCTTTGTTTGCTTTTGTTTCCCACATTTCTAGTAATGGGATCAGCCATCAGGACGTGGTGCATCCCCACATCATCCTACTCCATGCAGTCCGGAGGGCAAGGTAGGACCTCTGCACCCATGGGGCTCCACATGGTCCCCTGGGGCTCTTCCTGTGGTAACCTAGAGAAGATACTGTCCTTTGCTAACCTTTTCTAGGTAGGACAAGAGGAAATGTCCTCAGGTTGTGCCAGGGCAGGTTGAGGTTGGATATGAGGAACAATTCCATCACTGAAAGTGTTGTCAAGGCCTGGAAGGGGCTGCCCAGGGCAGTGGGCATCTAGTCACCACTCCTGGGTGTATTTAAAAGAAGTGTGGCTGTGGTGCTGAGGGACATGGTCTAGTGGTGACCTGGCAGTGCTGGGTTAACGTTTGGACTCGATGGCCTTAAAGGTCTCTTCCAAGCAGAATGATTCTGTGACGCTGTGATTCCTTACCACCCCGAGCTGTGCCCGAGACACCCTACAACATGAGGAAGAATTTCACCTCCCTGCACAGGACAGAGACCTGCTGCAGCCCCAGCCCCACATCAGACACAATAAATCACTGCTCTCCTTCTGCAGGAAGACCTGCTGGGCAGATGAAGGCAAGACTTGCTGGGCAAGAAGCCCAGGGGCACCATCTCCATCCAGCAGAGGTGGCCTGGCTCCTTGCAAAAGCAGAGTTTGCAGCTGCACCTCTTCCCAGTGCAAGACTTCCCTTTGCTCACCATAGAAATCACCTCCTTTAAACATCCTGGAGCAACCCTTCCAGTATTTACACACGCTCAGACAACTGGTAGGACCAGCTCTGCAAGGCTTTCGGAGCAGCAAGCGTGCAAATAGTTTGTAGCTCTTGCTTACCAGGGTGTGGCTTGCAAAAATAAAACAAAACAACCCCAAACTGAGCAACAAACATCCTTCCTTATTCTTCACCAGGGGACTAGGGGCACTGGTGGAGCAACTCAGGATGGGCTGGGAAGGGATGGAGTCAACCAGAGCCATCTGCATCCTGCACCAGTGAGCCAGCAAACCTCGAACCAGTAGAAATGCAATGGAAGCTGGGGCAGAGGGTGCTCACTGCAGGGGGGGATGTTTTCCCACATAGGGAATTCATTGTATTAATTATCTGGGGATATAACAAAAAAAAACAAAAACAAAACCAAAAAAACCAACAAAAACACAGTGAAGGAAAAGCATCTTGTGGAGGGAAAAGTATCTTGGTTTAAGGGAAGGCCAGGCAGGAGCAGAGCTGAAGCCTTGCCCTTTTCTCCAGAGAGACCTGCTGCCTGTCAAGTTGTAACTGTAGAAAGTGACAGGATGTGTCCCTTTACCTCCTGGAAAAGTGGAGCCCTGCCCTGGGTGCCACAGTCCTGTTTGACTAGTTATGGCCAAATTACAGCATAAACCTTGAAGGGATAAAGCAAGGCTGCAGCCTCCCTCGTTTGAGGATGAGGGGCAGCCAGCCCAGAAGAGCACTTGCCCAGTAAGCTAAGAAGGTCCCTGCATGGGGAGGAGCAGCAGCCCTCTCCCATGTATCATCCCAGAGCTCCCCACTGAGATCTTCCAGCATGCCAGCATGATGCTGGTTGGGATGCTTTACAATCCCCTCTCCCCTTATGCAGGAGAGCAGAGCTGATGCTCAGATGGATGCAGGAGACCAGGGATGATGCTCAGATGGATGGTGGGAGGACTAAAAGTGGTCATCTTTGCACAAGGGCAAACCAAGGCGCAGGGAGCACTTTTCTGTGCTGGAAGAGTATTTGAAAGGGAAATGCATCAAACTGTTCTTGAATTGGGACATATCCCCTAGAGCACATGAAAGCTGCCTACAGGATGTGTGAGCAGGTGGGGGGTAAGCAGCTCAGTCCAGCCCTCTCTGAAGGGCTGGATCAGGCCCAAAGGAGCCAGTTCTCTGACCTACAAGCTGCAAACTCCGTGGGCTCCCAGCATGGCTTTGCAGGGGTATCATCTGTCACGTCTCCAGCACAGGAAGATCCCCAAAGCATGGAGATCTGCAATATTGGCTGAAAACGAACGCGCTGTGCAGGAAGGCAAAAGCTGTTGAAGTCGCCCCTGACCCAGAGAGCAGAGGAGAAAGGATTTTTTCCCAGGGGGACTGAAAATCTTGGTGGAAACCGTTCCCATTTCCACCATGACCTCAAGAAGTTACCCCTATACTGAGGCACCAGAATAGTCTCTCCTACAACCTAGCAGTCATAACCCACAGATGAAAAGGCTCCACGGGGCGAAGGGGAGAGCTAAGAGCAGAGGAAGGGTTAATGTTGCAGCCAGACAGATGCTCGATTGGTGAAAAAAAGCAGCCCCCATAAAGCCAACGGGGCTGTGTCCATTTTTCTGCAGCGCCCAGGGCCTGGCCCTTTCTCCCTGGGTAATCAGCTGGAAGTGAGTAGAGCTGGAGTAATTCTGCACCTCCCTCCCAACCGTGATGCTGCCCGGGGGGCCGGGAAGTGGAGGAGCACTGCCTGGCCAGAAGCAGGTCGAGGCAAACCCCTCGTTCAGCCTTTGTGCTCCACAGGCAGCTCAGAATAGCAGATGAAGGCTCAGGCATGAAGATACCAGCAAATAAGAGGTGTCTGAGTGTGCCCCATGACACCAGGGCATGAGCTAAGGATGATGGACACCTCTCTATGGGCTGAAACCTTCCTGCAGCCATGGCAGAGGTTCCACCTCTGGACGTCTGCAGAGAACAGGGTCAACACCTCTAGAAACTAGTGAGGAGGCGGAGGGAGAGTGTCTGATCCCAGCCTTCAAGGCAGAGCTGTACTCTTCTCATTCTCCATGCATCAAGATGCTGCTGCCCTGCTTAGAGTAGGCATTAGGAGAAGGGTCTTGGTACATCTGGACCAGCCAAAATTATCTGGTAATGAATGCACAAGCGTGAGCAGATTTAGAGGATGCAGCCATTCTTAGTATCATCATACCCCAGCACAAACACCATCTAAATCTCCTCTTGGGATCAGATCCAAAGCCTTCTTAAAGTATTGATGCTTTGTTATTAATCTGTGCAGCAACCAGGGAAGGAAGAGCAGGATTATTTGCTTTTTTTTTTTCCTTTGAGGCATAATCAGAGAAAAAAAAAATCTTGATGACATGGCTGGGCTTCATCTGCTTGATGGCTGCTCTGGTCCTGCGTCAGACCTGCTCAGCTAACACAGCCCTTCCCAAAGGAGGTACCTGGACAGGGTGTCTGCACCAGAGCACCCTGGCCTCCGACCTTGAAAAGCCCCAGATTCTCTTTTTGTCATAGCCAAGCACCTTACAAGAGAGGTGATGTACCCCACTTCCCACCCCCTGTCCTCCTCCACGGGGTGCAGCTCCATCCCTCTGAGCAGCCTCCCTCCACCCCTTTCAGCAGCCTCTGAGCCCTGCTTCCCTGCACCTACTCCAGGCTGAGTTAATCCCTCTCCAGCACCAGATCCCAGAGCCTGGTCCAGCCATGTTAACCCTTCCAGGCCCTTGTCCCACAAACACCCTTCAGCTGGTTCCTTTTGCCTTTTGCAACCGCTGCAGAGGCACCTACACCCAAACCAGCCCCAAACACCCACTCTTGGCTGTCCTGACCTGATTCAACCTCCAGACATAGCACAAAGCCCAGCCATACATCACCTCATTGTATGGCCTGCCATATGTACTACAGGACATCCCCACACCCTGCAGCTCATCCTTGAGGTCACCTGGTCCCCTCTGGCTGAGCATCTCACCTGCCTCCTATGGATGGTGCCTTTCAGCTTGGTTTTGCCGGTGAAACTTGGCATGGAAACTGAGAATGAGCTCAGACCTTCCCTTAAAGACTTGAAGCAGATTTAAATCTCTCCTGCTGGGGTTAATGTGTTCAGCAATGCCCTCTGCCACCTCCCCTAGCTCCCAGCAGAAGTCTTCTTCACCGAGGTGCTCTCACACGCATAAGTGTGTAAAGCCCCCCTCAAGGCCAGAAAACTGAGACCTGTAGCATCTCCTTTGCCTAAAAAAAGAGATCAAAGCTACACGCCAGTCCAACACAGTCCCCTTTGGTAACTGTCCTGAGTTTCCACCTCACTCCACCCCAGGGGCTTGAGGATGCCCATGGTGGGTGTCCATGGGCATCCATCACCGTCTGTAAGAGCTCCCTTGAACAGAAAATCCAGTGGGGGAGCCAGCAGCCGAGTCAGGATTTTGGTGACATGTCAAGGCCCCACCTAAGTCACTTCTTGCCAGAACAGACAAGGATGGGGGAGCTGGTGGCAGAAAGGAGGGTTCAGCATGACTCTTGCTATGAACCTGCCCAGTGCCTTGGTCATGCCACTTTGCCCCGCTTTCAGGCACCGCTGCTCTGCAGGCAGGATGATTGCTTCTGCCTGTCACACGGGCTGTCCCTAGGACATGGCAGAGGAGCTCGATTGCTGCTCCGAGCAGGGCCTGCTACAGCAAGCCCTGCTGCCCTCCTCAGAACCTGCTTCGCCTTTCGCTGATGCCTTGATCCTCAACTCTGCTGCCAACCAGAAAGTTTTTCCCAACCAGTGCTGGCACATGGCTCCTGGCAAGCACTAGACACTGAGCGAGCCCCCATGCAGCGTTTGCACACACGCACCCGGAGATTTAGACCTCACATCCAGCTCCCAAGGGTGGAGGGTCTCTCAATGAGCACCAATAAGTCCTCTTGGATTTGACAACCCTGCTGCCTGGCTCGGGGGACAGAGCTGAGCCTCAGGCAATTCACGTTAAAGCATTACTTCAGTAAACAGGAGGCAGCCAATGTTCCCGGGAAGACGTTGCACCAAGCAGGAGCTAAGCAGTGAGCACCTGGATCAGGTTGAGCTCCTCCATCCCTGCCTGACTATGCTGCTTGTCCCACTCCCCGGTTCTTGAAGCCCCGTGTCCCACCTCTGCCCACGCTCCCCACCGAGCTCTGAGCTAACGCAGCGCCCAGACACAAACGGAACGGCAACTGCTCCTACATAACTGGTAAGAAACGCAGGCAAGAGGGGCGGCTCCGCGGGGCCAGGCGAGCA
>NW_008593550.1:436-2289 GCF_000691845.1 Merops nubicus | reverse complement strand
AGAGCCCTGATGGGCCTGGACCGTGGTGGGGACCGTCCTTCGCCCCCAGTGCCCCGGGCTGTTGTGCAGAGCTGGGCTGTGCTGGCTGCTCCCAGCCCACGCCCCCCAGGACCAGAAACGGGGTGCGCAGCCTCGGAACCCCCCCTCCCTTTCCCCCAGCGGGATGTCCAGGCTGTGCAATGCAACCCGGGTCGGTGCCGCCTCCAGAGGCTCCCCGTGTCCCTCGGATGTCCAAGGAGGAGCTGGCAAGGACTGTCCCCGTGGCGTGATGGAGCTGTGCCCGTGGGAGCTGCAGGCAGCTGGGCACCTGCCACACCGGGCAAGATCCAACCTGGAAGATGGGATTTATCTTAATACACAAGTTTCTTGCTAAGGCAGTGCAGCTTCTGGTTCTCCAGCACATCTCCCCTGGCCAGGGTCTGTGGCACGTCCCTGTGTCTTCACCCCCCTTGCTGTGGTGGGAGTAGAGCCAGCTCCCTGTCCCCTGCCAGCTCCCCTGTGGGACAACATACTGCTGCTGTCCTGTGCCAGGAGTGGCATGGTGCCGCCAGACCCGCCTCGCATGGGCAGGCACACGCAGATCTGTCCCAAAAGCCGATGTCAGCTCCATCCTAAAAACACCTGCTCGGCTCCTGCAAGCATGGCACGTGTCTGACGTGTCCCCTGGGCACCCGGCTGCAGCTCCTGGCAAGCAGAGCTGGTGGCAAAGCGGGAACTGCCCTTCCTAAAGACGTCCCTTTCTGTCCCTGTGCCTCAGGTGAGAAATTTTGAAGGGGAATTGCAGGGACAGGCTGTGGAGCTCGGCAGCTCCTTGAGCAGTTGGAAGCAGAGCGCAGAATTTGGGCGGATTTTCCAGTGCGTCCGAGGCTCTGCCACCCACATCTCCCTGCTCTGCAGCGAGGGCCTGCGGCTCAGCACGGTGGGCTTGGGGTGAAAACACCAGTGGGGTTAAAATATCCATCCTCTGAACCCTTGGGACCAGCCGCAGCGTGGCACAGCCAGCCTGGGATGGCCCCGGCTGCTCTGCTCAGCTCTTCCTGCTCAGAACACGTGTGATGAGTTGTGTCCCTACTCAGCACGGTGGGACTTGCCCCCAGGTCACCACTCCACCATGGTGCACCCGTCCATGCTCCAGCACCTCCAGTTCTGGCCACCATGGGCTCCACCACCATCCTGCTTCTGCTGCTGCCTCAACCCGCCTCAGCTGCCTGCCTGCAGTCTGGCTCAACTGCCTTCATCTCAGGCACCTCTGGCACAGCCCTGCTGCCCGTCACAGCACGGGGACCTGCTCCCAGGCCTGACGTGCAGCTCCATGACGTCTTCAGCTTTGCCAGAAGAGATGTGAGAAGCTGAGCTGCCCCAGAGGAGAAGCCGGGAGTGGGGAGAGCGGTAGAAGGGAGGAGGGGGAGTTTCCCCTCCTAATTTCAATAAACTAAATGAAAGGGGTGGAAAATTGGTATTTCATGCAAAACTTGGCGAAGGTTAAACCACTTCCAGATGCTGTCTCAGAAGGTTTTGCTCCAACCTGATCTGTTGCAGATAAAGTTGTAGACGCCCCGCCAGATATTGTGTTACACGCCAGTGGAGTTTCCAAACAGCACCACGATCCAGGCAGCATTTCGTGCTGTGCTGTCTCCTAAAAGGAACAGAAAGGATCCAGAAATGTCCCCGCAGACACAAACACATCCTGGGACTGCACTGAGCATCCCTTGGTAGGGCAGAAAGCCCAGGTGGCAGCCCCACGGGGGACTGGGCAGCAGGCAGGTGCCAACACGAGGGACGCTCTGTCCCTGGCCAGCAGCGTGGCTGTAACCCCTCGCGGCTGCCCTCTCCAGCAGGACCATCCCTGGCTC
>NW_008593550.1:0-383 GCF_000691845.1 Merops nubicus | reverse complement strand
CCCCCCCCCCCGGGGGCTCTGCTCTGCACCCCATCCTCCCTGTGGCACCCGGTGTGCAGCTGGAGAAGACTTGGCAGGGCGACCTGCGGTGGTGCAGGGATTGCCTTCTCCACAGGTGTGGCCATGGGAGATCAGAAGTCCTTTGGTCGTGGCTTCCCTGCAGCTTTCAGCCCTGCTGCCAGCCCAAGCCTGCCCCAGCACCCCCGGCATGGGGCTCAGCATCACGTGTGGCTGAGGCGAGGGGTGATTTTAAGGTTGGGGAAACTGAGGCAGCACCGGGCCAGGACTAGAAGACGAGCTGTGTGTGCCTCTGGTGCTGCTGCCTCGCTCCGTGGCTGCCTGTGCAGAGGGAAGGGGCTCCCGTGGCCCATCTGCGGCTCCGG
>NW_008593549.1:11469-21423 GCF_000691845.1 Merops nubicus | reverse complement strand
TCCTGCAGCCCCGGCCCCAGCCCCAGCTCCAGCAGCAGGCCCTGATGATCGCCCCGACGTTCAGCTCTGCCCCCCAGACCAGGATCATCCAGCAGCCCCTCATCTACCAGAACGCCGCCACCAGCTTCCAAGGTAGATGTTGGGGTGCTCGTGGTTTCAGGGGGCTGGGGGTGTGCCTGCTGTGCTCGCAGTAATCGTGTTTGGGTTCAGACTCGAAGAGTGTCACGACAAGCCCCGTGGTCCTTTCCTTGCAGTGCTGCCTGTGGGGTGTCCCTTCTCCTCCCTGTGTGGTTCTGGAGTTGAGAAACCATCATAAATGAGGTTTTAAATCTTTCTGTGTGACCTCCTGAGGTAGTTGTCTCACTGCTCCCCTCTGTTACGGCCTTCTCCCCTGTGGCCTTGGGGAGGCTTGAGAAAAGTGGCTTAAACATGGTTGTTGGCAACCCTGTCTCCCTGCTGGTGGGTGCAGGAGGCAGATGCAGTGCTGAGTGTGTCCTGTGTGGCAGTCCCAAACGCAGACTTCAACAACCAAGCTCTCAAATGCAGTACTTGCATTGAGCAGAGACACTTGTAGGGATCTTTAATGACTAGATCTTCCTTTGTGAATGCCTGTTGTCTTGACCCTCTTCAGTAGGTGTTGATTCTTCACGTGATAAATAGGCTCCTAGGGTCCCCCAGGATCAAGAGGGGTGGGCAAGTGCTGGTTGGGTGCACTGTGTAGTGTCACTGGAGTAATGAGTCCTGTGCTATCAGGCCAGAGGGTTTTGACTGTATTTACTCTTGGCTGGTCCTCCTTGTCTCCTGGAAAGCTGCTATTCTAGGTGCAGTCCTATTGGGGAGGCACCAGAGTAGCTGGAACCTTCCCAGTGTGTGGGATGTGTTAGATGATTGCTGCCTACTGAGAAGCTCTGAGAAGAGAAGTGGAGCTACGAGCCTCTGCAGCCTCCAGAAGGGGAGACCTGTGCCTTGGAACCATTCCTGACATCTCTTCTGCTTTGCAGTTCTCCAGCCTCAAGTCCAGAGCCTGGTGACATCCTCCCAGGTCCAGCCAGTTGCCATCCAGCAGCAAGTGCAGACTGTGCAGGCCCAGAGGGTGCTGACCCAGGCTGCCAACGGCACCATCCAGACCTTAACCCCAGCCACTGTCCAGACAGTTGCTGCCCCACAGGTCCAGCAAGTCCCAGTAAGTAAAAACATGGAGGGATGCAGGGACCCAGAAGCAGAAGAAGTTACTTTGGTGGGTCTGGTCTCCTGGAGTGCCAGTGGAAAGGTGGCAAAGCTTGAAGGGCTGGCAGTCCTGGCTGGGATTGCTTTTGCATGAGTGTTTTTAGGCACTAGAGGGATTTCTAGCCTGTGTTCCAGAAGCATTTGACTTCCAAGTCATGCCTGAGAGTCCCTGTTGTGAGCTGTCATGTGACTTCAAGTAGAGAGCAAGGTTCAGAAACCATTTCCACTAAACCTGGTCTGAGATGCTCTTGTAACTTGGCGCTGCCAAACCAGATTGGAAACCTTACTTGAACAAGCTTTCTTTGACTTTTGCCTGGGTTTTTTTTTGCAAATCTATCACCTCTACCATGTCTCAGGCTGGGTGACACTGGTGTGTTTTCTTCCAGTTCTTCTGCAACAGTTTCTTTTCATCTTTTTGCTGCTGCAGTGTCTGTTTTTTGTTTTAAAACATAGACAAGTGAAAAAGTCTTGTGTGTCTTTGTATTAAACAAAGTATGGCTAGGCCACTCAGTATGACAGTATTGGTCTGAACCAGTTGTCCTGTACCATCTATGGTGTTCTCTGTGTTTGGAAAAAAAAGAGTAAGCTGTGTTAGGCAAAATAACTTGCAGTTGATTTAGATCTGATTGATAGCCATGGTACAGATCCTTCTGGTGAGATTGGGGGGTCAGGAAAGCTCCTACAGATATTTACCACACCAGGCTGTCCTAGCTGTGGTGGAGTCTGAGTACTCAACCAGTTAATGCAGAGAGCTAATTATAGGTGTAACTGGAGAGGGGAAGGGAGCTTTTCCACCAGCTCTTTTGTGTCTTTGCATACTCGTGTACTTCTAGTGACTGATTTCAAAACCAATGTCCTGGTGGTTCCTCTGCTTCCCACCCTCCAGCCCTGTTCTGACTGTCTCATGGGCAGAACTTACATAGGGGGCTGACAAAAACCATCCAGGTGGTGCAGGGCACAAGGGGGAAGAAATACTTGCCTTGTTTTTTTGCCATCCACTGAGATATAAAGTCTCAACTCTGTCTGCTGAGATCTCTGCTGTGCCTCTTCTCCCTTTCACCTCTCACTCTTTTCATCCCAGGTTCTGGTCCAACCTCAGATCATCAAAACAGACTCCCTGGTCTTGACAACCCTGAAGGCAGATGGTAACCCTGTGGTGGCTGCAGTACAGAACCCAGCCCTGACAGCACTCACCACTCCCATTCAGACCACAGCTCTGCAGGTACCATATGGATCTTCTCCTCCTCTCCCTCCCCTCCTTGGCATCCTTTTCTCCTAACACAAGGAAGAGGTTTGGGCTTCAGTATTCTGCAGTGATGCAGATGGGAGGGGTTTTGAAGGCTGCTCTAGACACGTCCAAAGTGAGTAATACCCTGCTTCTGCCAAGGCTAAACACACAGATTGTACTTTTTTGGCAGCCTCCCATGGCCACTAAGCAAAGACCAAGGACACGTTTCTGTTTATCTTTTTTTTTTTCTGGTACTACAAGGAGAGGAATGTGACCTAAAAATTCCATTTCATTTTTAACCTTTGGGAGATATTTGAATCTGAAAGCTGATTCACTTGAAATACCTGCAGGACTTTCCTTCCCTCCCTCAGTGTGGTCTAATGTATGTTGAATGTGAAAATTAAGATAATTTTCAGAGGACATTTACAGTAAGGATTCAATATAAGCATTGGAGATGTTTGCTGTGCTTCATGGGCTCCACTTCTTCATCAACTCTGAGAAACTTCTGCCCCCAGAGACACATTGGTGATAGTCTTGTACATTCTGAACAGATATCTCTTGCTCAGATATTTACTGGGAGAGAGAAACTTGCAAGCCCAGAGTTAAGTTTTGACTTCTTTTTTATGGCTTCTTACACACTTTTTTCTTTACACAAACTGTAAATAATTCTGAACACATTGAAATTTGGTGGGAATTAGCCAAGGAAAGGTGTAGGACTTTAAATTCATTTATTTGTCAAGTTCCAAATTGAAATGAAAATAAATTAATACCCCAATTAGAAGAGTCTCAGAGTCAAAGTTGTTCTTGAATTTGCTCACTTATTCTCATTTATGTTAGTCTGTCTTTTGACAGAATTAACTCTTCCTCTCCATAGCCACTGCCCTGATCCTTGCTGTAATTTAACCCTTGTTTTTCTGGGTTAAGCAGTCTAAACTTCCTTTACTCCAGCTGTCCTAGCAGCTTCTCTGTGCAGCTGTTGTGGTGGGATTATCACCCCACTGCTTCAGTTTGGTGTAGGTGGTCTGTCCTCCATCTGGATGTCCAAGTTTAAGCTTTTTGCACTGGTGCATGTTACTCTTTGCCTTAGTTTCTCATCTAAAGGCATTTTTATAGCTTCTGGATCTACTTTTTCTCCATTTAATCTAATTTAGATCAGCTGCCTTGCTCCAGCCAAAGTCTGTTTTCCATAGTCAGGTCCTTCCTTACATTACTGTTAGCAGTTTGGAAGTGGCATTGCCTGCTGCTGGTTTAATGACTTTTTGTCCACAGAAAAGGTGGATTTGGACACTTGGGGTGTGAGGATTGTGAGGATCAAGGAGGAGTCTTGATCTGTTTCTCTGCTTAGTGGACAGACAGAACATGGTCTTGGCAAAGAGCGTTGATGCTCTTGGAGAACAAGAGATGTTCTTCCTCCACAGTGACCAGTGTGGGAGGCAAAGTGGCAGATTTTCCTGGGCTGCTGTGCCAGTGCTCAGCCCAGCTGAGGATGGGAGGAAACTGGCATTTCTGAGCTGTACACACTTCTCCTGCTTCTTCTGTTGGTTACTCCTTTTTCTTTTACCATCATAAACCTTCTCTAAGTTGGTTGATTGCTCATGATGTTGTCACACACAATCTTTGTAGACCCTTGTTGGGAGCAACGGGACCATTTTGACCACGATGCCAGTGATGGTGGGACAAGAAAAGGTGCCTATCAAACAAGTTCCTGGGGGTGTCAAGCAACCAGAACCACCTAAAGAAGGAGAGAGGAGAACAACTCACAACATCATTGAAAAGCGTTATCGGTCCTCCATCAATGACAAGATCATTGAGCTGAAGGACCTTGTCATGGGGACAGATGCCAAGGTAAAGATGTGGAATAAGGTCAAAATTCATGTCCTGAATACTTCGTTTTGATTGTTGCTGTACCAAATGAAGCAGTTGGGTACCTGTGGCTGTGAGTAGCATGCACACGTGTGGGGATAAGAGTGGTGAGAAGCACTTGGGTGATGCAAAGCTTGATTCAGGAAGGGGTCACCTGTAAGATGTTTATTGTGCTATACTAGTGGTGCTGTTCCTTGGAAAATAAGCTGTACCTTAAATGTTTGTTCTTACAGTAGTTCTAAATGAAATAAGCCCTCTAGGTAAAATATCCAAGTGGATGTTGTGATAACTCTGACAAACCAGAGCTTGCTTAATTGGAATTTCCTCTTCCACATGGCTGCATCAGGGACAAAGGTTTACAGAGCTTTCCAATTGGTTCCATTTAGATCCTGAGTTGTAAAAACTCCTGCTTCCCCAAATATTAGCAACCTCACACCTTGTGTTCAGGGTTGTCCTGTTCACTTCACCTCATGCTGACAGACCAAGGAGGAGTATTCTTGATATCTTGGATGGTCTCTGTACAGATATGTGCTTGTGTGAAGTCACATCCCATTGCTGGGTGGAATTGCAAGTCTGTTGTAAAAATATTGATGTGCAGTGGCTTCATAGTACTTTGGGCTTGTGTTTACAAGCTAAAGTTGCCTGCTGTTGCTGGAAGCAAGTATTTGCATGGGGATGGCCAAGGGAGTGAGGCAAGGAGAGAACCACTTGTCTCAGAATTAAACAGTGACTCGTGGTGAACAGACAGCAGCTTGTTCCATCCCAGAAGAGAGCCACTTCATTTCAAAACAACTGTGCTTTCAAGGGACTGGTTCTGACTGAAACCCAGTTGTGAACTCTGTCATTATTGGGATGTTAATCTATTTCCAGTGTACTATTTTTATAAGATCTTTGAGAGCCCCCCAGTCCTTGTGTGTCATTCAAAGTGCTACCTTGTCCACAGCTTGCCTCAGTATTAGTTTCTCTGCAGCTGCTGAGTGGTCCTTGACACTCTTATTTCTGTCACCATGTGATCCAAAGGCTCGTGGTATCTCTAGAAGCAGGAGTGACCCTTTGACACTGTTCATATAAACTGCTTTCTGTACCTCTTAATTCCTTGCAGATGCACAAGTCTGGAGTCCTCAGAAAAGCCATTGATTACATTAAGTACCTACAGCAGGCCAACCATAAGCTGAGGCAGGAGAACATGGTTCTGAAGCTGGCTAACCAAAAAAACAGTAAGTTCTGGAGGCTGTGCAGGGGGTGGGGAGGGGGCAGTTGGTATAAATGTAGGGTGGCTCTTGTGCTTTCTTACCCTTGGCAGGGGTGGAGAACATGGGCATTGTGTTGGCAGTGACCAGTGTTGCTCCAGGTGACAGAGCCAATCTGAGCAGCACTGGCAGGATGCAGGATCTGAAGCACAACCATAATTCACCCTTGATTTTTACAGAGCTGTTGAAAGGCATTGACCTAAGCAGCCTGGTTGACAACGATGTGGATCTGAAGATAGATGACTTCAACCAGAATGTACTGCTGATGTCTCCTCCAGCTTCTGACTCGGGATCCCAGGCTGGCTTCTCTCCATATTCCATTGATTCAGAGCCAGGAAGCCCACTCCTTGATGATGCAAAGGTATTTGTGACTTCATTTGTCAAATTCAAGGCTTCAGGGATATGTAAGGGCCAGAATTTAAATTGTCCCCTGGTTCCACTCTTGGGAATTAGGAGATCTAGCAAGCAGGTCTGTAGGGGTCAGAGATGCCTTGTAAGGATGAGGAAGGTGCATGGGGTGTGTTCTGTCTTTTTCTAAGTGATTGAGACCACTTCCTGAGCTGCTGTAAGAACTCTACTTAGCCTTGAGCTCTTGTGGAGTCTCTGTGGACTTACTGTGGATGTTCATGACCTAAAGAGCCCATGGCTTTCCAGAGAGAGATATGCCCAGAGAATAAAGCAGGAGTACTTGGAAAGAGATGATGACATCAACTGTGTTTAATGAGACCATAAGTAACCACAGTAACAGAAAGCTGTTAGCTGTCCTTGCCTGACATGGTGGTTTTGTGGAGATCATAGAGGAAGTGGGTCTTCTGGGAGATCTGTAAAAGAGTAAGGGCAGCAAAGGTTAATCCCAGCCTTAACCAGTAATCCACTTAATAACTGAAATTACTTGGAGCAGAAGAAAGGTGAAGGCACTCAAATACTTAGCCTTAACTTGCTAAGCTAGGGAAAGCTTCACTGGAGTTCTTGCTGGTCTTGATCTTAAAGCAGATTTTGGAACATGTTCTGTTTCCCTTTCCCCCCTACTCCTCTCTTGGCATAAACATTTTTTGTTCTAAAGAATTCTAAGTGAGTTTTTTCTCCTCCCATTCCATTGAAGGTTAAAGATGAGCCTGACTCTCCTCCCGTGGCCCTGGGCATGGTGGATCGCTCTCGAATACTCCTCTGTGCCCTCACATTCCTCTGCCTGTCCTTCAACCCCCTGACATCCCTGCTGGAGGCCCGAGGAGCCCCAGAGCCCGACCCCCTTGTGCGGCACGGCTCCGGCAGGAGCGTGCTGACCATCCAGTCAGGTAACCAGACAGGGCTGGGTGTGGGAAGGGAGCCAGCTGAGAGGGCTTGGACACTCTTCCAGTCCATATCCAGGTCCAATGTTCTTGCTGAAAACCAGCCATGCCTTGAGGGGACACCTCTTTGTAGCCCAGCAGCGTGGGCTCTTGGGATAGACCCTTGAAAAATAGTTCAGGCTAAGAGACATCCTCCTGTCCTCACCAGCTTTTGAGGCATGCTCACTTTATCATTGTTTTTAAGGTAACCAACTGATTTTTTGCAACTTAATACTAAAAGGTGAAGAATTACTTCAGAAACACCTGCTACAAGGTCTTGCTAATGGCTTGTTCAATGTGCTTACCCCATAATATTAATATTTTAGAGTACAGCAGGTTAGGGAGGGTGGAGGATTCTGTAGGCCTGCTGTAATTTCCCTGACTGGCAAATATACTTCCTTTGTGTTGCTTAGTAAACTTAATTAAGACCAGAAAATAACACTGTAGTATTGAGTACCCATGGGCGTATCTGACAGAAAAATCAGAATATAAGGTACTGTAGGAAAACCAAATGTTGACTTCTATTTTTTTTATAAGTCTGTCTTGTAAAAATAACAATCTTTATTTCTTTGGGAGTGCCGTGGCTTGGAGTTTGTACAAAGAGCTGTTGATACAGGTGCTTCCTGCTTAAAATTCACTTGGCAGAAGTTGATGGCCCACGTGGTGGGCGTAGCAAGACGTCCTCCTGGGTCTGTGCTGATCCTGTTGCTAGGCTTTCAGCCTGCTGATGAACTTCCCTTTGGGGATGTCCCTTGCAGATGGAGGCAGTTGGTTTGGCTGGATGATGCCCACGCTGATCCTGTGGCTCGTGAACGGGGTGATTGTGCTGAGTGTGTTTGTGAAGCTCCTGGTGCACGGGGAGCCCGTCACCCGCCTGCACTCCAGGTCCTCGGTCACCTTCTGGAGGCATCGCAAGCAAGCAGACCTGGATTTGGCACGGGTAAGATCACCTCCTTGCTTGGCACCAAACTCAGCTCCTAGGAGGGGGTGTGGGGAACTGTGGCCAGTGGGACAGTGGCCTGGCACTTGGAAGAGTGTGGCACTCCTCGAGTGGGTCGTCCTGGCTGATTGCACAGAAGCTGGTGTGGTTTGCCATCCTCCCTCGACCTAAATTAGTGAGGAACAGACAGCAGCACTGGAAGAGGCTCCTAACTCGTGTCCTTGTCCCTTGCTGCTGCATCTTGTAGCAAGCTTTGGCAGCAAGATCTTTGGGTTTTGTCCAGAGCCTGGCCTCTGCTGTGTGTGCTTGCTGTCCTCCAGCCTCGTGGAGGTCTTCTCCATTGCTGAGGCAACATCTGGCTTTTGATATGGGGCCCTTGAAGCTCAGATGTGCTTTGAAGAGGCAGGAAGCTCCTTTCACCTGGTGCTGATGCCTCACACTCAGCGCAGGACTGGAGCCACCTGCAGGGCCAGATCTGAAGCTGCTGTAAATTGCCTTCAAGTGACCCACTTCCCTCAGCTAAACCCCTCATCCTAGCCTGCAGGTCAGCTCGTTGAGCTGGCAGTGCCTGTGTGACGGTGCTGCCAGTTGCTGAATTCCCTGGTGTGATCCTCAGGGAGATTTTGCCGCCGCCGCCTCCCACCTGCAGAGCTGCCTGTCGGCCCTGGGCCGAGCCCTGCCCGCCTCCCGCCTGGACCTGGCCTGCAGCCTCTCCTGGAACCTCATCCAGTACAGCCTGCAGAAGCTGGCCCTGGTCAGGTGGCTCCTCAAGAGGACCTCTCACCAGCGGCGGTCGGGAGGCCACCGCCGGCTCTGAGGACGAGGCCAAGACCAGCGCTCGGGACGCGGCCCTGGCCTACCACAAGCTCCATCAGCTCCACATAACGGGTAGGGGTGGAGCTGGCACATCTCCTGGCTTCGTGGTGCCCATTTGAAGGCTCCAAGCTGATCGTGGGGGGACACAGGGGGAGCACCAGGGCCTGCCTGCTGTTGGGAATTGGCGTGATGAATTTCAGGAGCCACTCATCGAAATGTAACATGCAATGAATGAGCTCTGGAAGAGCAGATGAAACAACAGCAGTGTCTAATGTGGTCCCGAGTCTGCAGAGGTGGCTGAGAGCCTTTCCCAAGGAGCAGTTGATTGAATCCATTCACTTTTTACTTCTGTTAAGATCCTGTTTCATCCCTATCACTTGGGAACGTGATGTGGAAGCAGGACCTGGGGTTGGTGGCTGGAAGAACTTAAATTTCCAAAGTTGTGCAGAGCACAGGTTGCCAGTTGGTGTTGACATGCTCTGAAAACCTGGGTGTGTGCACGTGTACTAAGGAAGTGCTGGAATGTTCCCTGTGAATGGCTGTTCTGGCCGTTTCCATGCAAACCAATTTGCAATGTTAATGGGCTCCAAGCCCGTCAGAAATCCAAGCTGAACTTCCTTCTGCCTAATGGTGCTGTGTGAGTGGCAGCCATGCCACCAGGGATAGCTGTCCCCAGCGTCATTTGTGGAGTTATTTGTGTATAGTGAGACAAAATTTGGATGATTTTATCCTAACTGGTTTAGCTGCATGGGGCTTTCTCATCCTGTGGGTGCCAAGCTTGGGATCTGTAGAGGGAAGACTTGGTTATGGTTGTTCTGTTGCTTGAATACTTAGTAGGTATCTGATGGTAGGTAACTTCTCATGACAACAGATCCTTATCTTTTTAGGGTGGTAGCCTTGCAAATCACAGTAGTATTTAGTAGCTGGTACTACTGCATTGAAACATAACACTTTCCTTTCCCTCCTGGTGCAGGTAAACTGCCCTCCAGCTCAGCTTACTCGGGCTTGCACATGGCCCTGTGTGCTGTGAACCTGGCCGAGTGTGCAGAGGAGAAGATCCCACCCAGCACCATGGCAGAGATCCACCTGACAGCTGCAGTTGGCTTGAAGACCCGCTGTGGAGGCAAGCTGGGCTTCCTGGCGGTGAGTCCTCATCTCCTCTCCCCTCCCACGGCCAAGGAGAACTCCAGGAAGGCCTGCAAGCTGGCAATGCTGTAGCTCAGGGCATCTGGTAGCACTCCAATTAACAATATGACCTGCAATTATGATATGAGCTGTAATTATGATAAGACCTTTGTCCTG
>NW_008593549.1:5658-11438 GCF_000691845.1 Merops nubicus | reverse complement strand
GGTGTTGTCGCTTTCCCTGGATGCTGTTCTGAGTCTTAGCCTCTCCTTTTCCCCAGAGCTACTTCCTCAGCCAGGCTCAGAGCCTGTGCAGCTCAGAGAGGAGTGCCATCCCCGACTCGCTGCGTTGGCTCTGCCACCCCCTGGGACAGAAGTTCTTTGTGGAGAGGAGCTGGACAGTGAAGTCTGCCACGAAGGAAAGCCTGTACTGCACCCAGAGGAACCCTGGTGAGAGCTGCTGGTGTCCTGTCTCTCCACCCCGGGACAAAAGCTGGGGTCTTGTTTGAGAGCATGCTCTTGGTGGGCTGGAGGGGCCGTGGAGCTGGGAGATGTCTCCTCAGCTTGCAGGAGCTGCCTCTCTTCCCTTTGTACACTGTCATCCTGCTTGTGCCTCTATATGCTGGAACACAACCTGGATGTGGCCCTGAATGTCTGGGAGGGGTAACTTTGGGGTCGTTGAGGTTTATCCTCCACAGAGGAGTGTCACCACTGTTTTTCTGAGCGGCTGAAGGGCCAAGGGGATGTTTGGCCAAGGGCTGCAGGCTTATAAAGGGATTGAAGGGTTAAAAAGACACAGAAAACATAGTCCTTAAAAATATTTGTGTTAATTTTTGAAGACTTTCCCTCCACTGCCCTTACTCTTGCTCCTGTGTGTTGGTTGTCCTGGGAGGTGGCTGTCACCCTCCACGAGTGGAGCAGCTGCCATTGTCTACACGAGTGGGGCGGCTGCCATTGTTTCTCCTCTCTAGCTGATCCTATTGCCCAAGTTCATCAGGCCTTTTGTGAGAACCTGCTGGAGCGAGCTGTGGATGCCCTGGTGAAACCTCAGGCAAGGAAGGAAACAGCAGGCCAAGAGGAGGAGGAGCCCTGGTGAGTTCTGGCTGTGCTGAGGACTGCTGGCTGGAGCTGCAGGCTCCCAGGCAGAGCTCACCACCATTGACAGAGCACTCTGGGGCAAGCTGCAGAGTCAGATCTTGTTAAGGACTTGAAATGGTGACATAAGTCTGGCCACTACAGCTTGTTAGGAGAGCGAGCTCTGCCTCCTTTTATTGAAACCTGCAGTCAGAGGTGAACCTGGGTATGGTAAGGACTTCTGGTGTCAGCTGGCAGAGCACTGGCTGGTCCTGAACTGGATGGATGGTGCTTTCTCCACTGATAAGTTTCATGTTCAGAGCACTGAAATTAATGTGCACCTCCCATGTCTGTAGACAGAATGTATGTCCAAGGCTCTCAGTGTGAAGGTCTGGCATGTGGAGAGTGACCCCACTGGCCTGCCCCCTTATCCATGAATATTCTCCTAACTGAGGTGCCACATTGACCAGCAGTGAAAATCCCAAGTGAGGTGTGGCAAGAGAGGGAGAGATGGTGGCCAAAATTGTCATTGCCTTTAAGCTCTGTGACCAAATGAAAGGGGCTGATAGGTGGGAACTGGGGCAGCTCTTTGTACTCAACTGTGTCCAGGTTTTTCCTGGACTCCACAGGAGGTGGAGCTCCAGCCTCTGCCAGCAGTTCTGCTCTGTTTCCAGCTGATCTCCAGACCTGATTGTGCCAGGCAAATGCCACCTAAATATATGGGAAGCTCTGTAAGGATCCTGTCCCCCCAAAAAAGGGGTAAAATCCTCAGATGGGAAGGGAACACAGTTCCTCTACCTGTGTTTTGGAAAATATGGGATGCTTAGCTGCTTTTTTTCAATCTCATGTCTGCTTTCTAGCATCGTTGCAGAAAATGAACAGCAGCTCTGATTGCTTGCACAATGCAAATGGTTGTGATCAGAAGCTGCTGTTGATGGGGGAAGAAGGTGGCAGGATTTGTGTGAGTGAGGTGGATTGTCAGTGTACTTGGAGTCCTGGCACCTCGTGGGAAGGACTAGCAATCCAGCAAGCCTTTCTGGACCCCTCTAGGGGCAGGAGGTCAAGATCTTCCTCTCTAGCACGTGCCAGGAAATTAGATCATTGCTCTTCATGCCACTTTCTCTGACTGACACATCATCACCTGCATTCATCCATATTTGCATATATGCAAATAGTCACTTGTGGAAGTGTTGCTCAGCCTCTTCTGAAGGCTGTGATTGCAAAGGAGCCTGTGATCACACTGCAGCCTCTGTCATGTCGAGCATCTCTGTGGCTGCTGGGAGGCTCCTGGTGTTCACTCCAGCTCTGCACTGGTCTCCTTGCACAGGGAGAGGTGAGGCTGCTCCTCCCTGAGCACCCAGCTGTGTGCTCCCACCCTTGGGGCACTCTCAGCAATGTTGTGTTACTTGTAGAGCCTGAACTTTCTGCTGGCTTGGCAATTTAAACAATTTAAAACATGGTTTTAAAAATGCCTTTTGACTGATACCAAAGTCCTGAAGGTGTTGCTTTATTTCTGCTTGGTTACATAGTGAAGATCTGCCTTTCTTCTTGTTCCAGTGAGTTCTCCAGTGCCATGGAGTACCTGAAATTGCTCAACTCTTTCTTGGACTCCATGGGAAGTGGAGCCCCACCTTTTGCCAGCAATTCTGTCCTGAAGTCCTCCCTGGGTAAGTGGCAGAACCGAAGCTCTCTCAGCCACAGGAACTCCTGCTGTTCTGTGTCCCCTCTCTCCCCACCACCTCCCAAAATCCAGGCAAGGAGAAATGCAGTCCTTGGATTGACTGGCTTGCTGAGCAGCCCCATGTCACGCTGTGGTACAGTGGCTCAGACTGGAAGAGGGGGGTTGGGAAGGCTCCTAGACCAGACTGTGTGTTGTAATGCTGTGTTTGCATTGCCAGGCACACTCAGAGCTCAACCCTGTGCCCTCACAGGAGGGCTTGGTCCTGGAAATGCAGAGTAAGAGGAAGGGTGTAGCATATAAACAAGCACAGCAGTGTTGCAGTTGAGGGACAGGAAGGTTTTTTTCCACTTAATTACCTTTTGGACCAAACACAGTCAACCTCACTTTCACAGCAACTGTCATGTTGTCATGTCAGTCTCCAGAGACCTGCAGCCTCTGCTGTAGGCAAGATTTGGGCATGTATTAAGAGGTGCTTGGTTTGGTCCCTTGATGAATGTTTAGTGGGACAATGAGAGCTGTAAAATCCCTCTGAGCCGTGCACTCAGCTGGGCTTGGCTGGTAGCAGGCTGCTGGAGTGTTCCTCTTGCTTGGTGTTGGTACAAACAGCACCTGGCAGCTCTGGATGCTGCTGGAGCATGAGACACAGAATAACCATGCTGTACCTAAAATGTACAGAGCAAACAGAAGGAAAACTAGGTATTTTGGGGTCTAGGGATTATCCTTTGGTATGAAGGGAAGTCTATGTTTGGGTCAATACTGTCATGGAACTTAAAAGCCAGTCAGAGTAGCAGAGTGCAGGTCCTTTAGCCTTAGGTGGGCTTTGGGAAGTTTGAGGGGATGTTAAATAATGGAGGAAATTATACAGGGAACCCAATTTACTGGTTTGATGGTAATTAGTGCCAAAGCATGGGGTTGTTATTTGGGGTGGTGAGCGAAGATCCTCGCCAGGAAAGAAGCCAACAGATTTCTAGGCAAACAAACAGGGGTATGTTCTTATTGACAAGATACAAACTCAGCCAAACTGCAGTCAGGGCTGGGGGCTTTCCCTGCTGCCAGGTTCCTCTGCACTCCTGCAGCCTATCTCATCATCATTCCGAGGGGGGAAGTTGGGGCTCCTCGGCCTCCATCGGGGCAGAAGCCGCCGGCCGGGGGCAGGTGAGCTCTGCCCCCGTGCTGGGGCAGGGGGAGCTGGGTGTGCTGCCCAGGCTGCAGCTGCTGGTTGTCCCCAGGCCCCGACGTGGTGTGCAGGTGGTGGTCGGCAGCAGTGGCCACGGCAGTCAGCTGGCTGAGGGGCGACGACGCGGCGCTGAGGGCGCACTTCGCAGACGTGGAGAGGGTGCCCAAACCCCTGGAGCTGTCAGAGTACGTAGCCCTCACGTGGCCTTTCAACCCCCTGCTCCTCCTAAACAGGGGTGGCCCTTCCCCTGGTGCTGTCCCAAAGGACTGACCCCTGGCTGGGCTCTGGAGTCACACCCCCTTGTGCTTTGGGGTGCAGGCATGCTCAGCAGTTTGTGTGCAGGTCGTGGCTCGAAGGCTGGTTCTAGAACTGTGGGCTGGAAGTGCCAGCAGTGCTTCTTTAGAGAGATCTTTTGGCTCTCTTCTTATTGCACAGTCTCCTGCCTTCCAAAATCAAGACTCACACACTGCTGGAGAGGGTGGTGTCACCACCTCGGTTCATTTGCACCAAAGCATCTTTGCCAGTTTTGTTCCATTTCTCTGTGTTGGGGAGGAGCAACTCCAGTCCTTTTTTTTTTTTTTCTGTATATAAAAAAATAGATGGTATCCCTGGACTTGAAGATGGGAGGGTGAAAACTGGTGCTGGTTGCTGCTTGAGCTCAGCTCCTGGGGCTGCCCTGTGGCAGCATGATGTGGCACTGCTTGAACACAACACTCTTTTTTTCTCTTCCAGAAATGCCCTGGTGAAAGCCACCTTCTACCTGTGTAAAGCCATGCAGGCCTCGCTGTCTGGGAAGGCAGATGGGCAGCAGAGCTCTCTGGGGCACTGTGAGAGGGCCAGCAGTCACTTGTGGAACAGCCTCAACATGAGCAGCAGTGTCTCCAGCACTGTCCTCAACACTGTAAGCCCTGGGATAACGTGGTTTTTCTTGGCTGTCAGGTTGGTCTTGCTGCAGGTGTATCACTCCCCCGTTGTAGCTGCATTCTCCATTCATCCTGTGGCTCAAGGGAGTGGAGGGAAGGGTGTTGATGCCCTTCTGCCTCTGCTACGTGGAGGAGCAGAGCTGCAAGTACATTGTTTTCCCAGGCTGAGCCTCAGCTGAGCTCTTGCACCTCTCCTGACAGAGAGCATCTTTCAGATGCTTTGACCACATTGAATTTGGCCCATGGAAAGCATCCATCTGTGTCCTCCAGAGGAAGTTTCTGTTACCTCTAAAGCAGGACCTCATTAAGTCAACTCTGCTCTGTTTCAGGCAGCACTCAGGAGTGTTTGAACCCTCCTCTGCAGAGTGGGACTGTGCTGTGCTGTTCCTGAGTCTGTGTGGGGCTCATTTTTCTTCTTTCCAGGATTACCTAAAGCTGGAGCTTCCCTTCATGGCATATGGGACACAGCTCTGGGTCCTTCTGTGGCTCCTGGGTGGCAGCTGTAGTGCATTGTAGTTGCATTGCATGTTGTGGCAATGACTGTGCAATGTTTCTGCAGTGCAGTACAGAGGCACTCTCCACTTCAGCAGCACAGGTAGAGTCTCCTAAGAGGAACTAGGACAGCAAGCCATGCTAGGGATGGGGAAAAGGGATTTGGGCAGCAGGTGTGGGCGATGTCAAGCCTGTCTTTGTTTCCCCCTAGTTAGTGTCACCATTTGGGCAGGAAAGCCTTTGCAGAAGGCTGAAGCATTGCTGGTGCAATATCCCATGGCACATCTTATTTGGGATAGAGTCTGGGGCCAGCCTTGGCACTCCTGGAGGAGACATGTGCTCCCTGGGCACAGCCTGGCACTTCTTCGTCTCGGTGCGGGGCCCCAGAGGTGCCAGTTGGAGAGGGGAAAAAAAAAAGGCCAAGTCCTTCTGCCTTGGCTGCATTGTGGTGTGGCTCTGCTGGGAGGGCTGGGGAAGCCCCTCTGGGTGGGCAGCCGTGTAGCAAATGGCCTGTGACTGACCTGCCGGGTGGTGTTAACGAGCCTGTGTGCCTGGGCCCCCCGGGCTCTTGCAGATGATCCAGCTGCTGGCCTGTGACTTGCTGCTCTCTCTCCGCACCAGCCTGTGGCAGAAGCAGGCGGAAGGCACGGACGGCCCA
>NW_008593549.1:3778-5572 GCF_000691845.1 Merops nubicus | reverse complement strand
CCAGCCTGTGGCAGAAGCAGGCGAATGCCAGGCAGGCCCTGGGTGAGACCTACCACGCCTCTGCCCCCGAGCTGACGGGCTTCCAGCGGGACCTGGGCAGCCTGCGCAAGCTGGCCCACGGCTTCAGGCCCGCCTACCGCAAGGTGAGGGCTTGCCTCCCCCCCTGCCTCCCCTCCAGTTCCCCTCCAGCCCTTCCTGTGGGTTCCTGGGGGGGCTGCAGCCCATGGACACGTAGGGGAGGGTGGGCTCGAGCAGTTTGGACAAGCTGGGGTGCCATGCTCTGCCAGCAGCAGCTTCCTCGCTGTCTCTTGGTAAGGGCAGTGTAGTGCCTTGGTTTCTGCCTAAAAAACCATCAGCATGGCTGCATTGCCAAGCAAATACCATGGCATCCTGGGCATTAGTGTAGCTTCAGACTGGGCCAGTCCCTCCAGGGATTGTGGAAGGAGGTTTCCAAAGCCATAGAAACCTCCGTGGGTAGCGGGGAGTCAGATGCCTTCTTCACCTGTAGAGCACCATATACTTCTCTGGGGACTTTTCCCCTCTTCTGTTTAGTCTGTCTGGTTTTAAGCTTTCATAGAGGAAATGTAGTCTAATACTTGGACAAGAGAGCTGTCCTGGTATTGTCCAGACTCTTGGATTCCAAAGTATGATGCTGGTGTTGGAGCACTGCAGCAGCAGCCTGGGGTGAGACACCTGCGTAAGGGCACTGCGCCAGGGTTTGCTCTCCCATTTCCTGCCTTATTCCCTCTCTCATTCCTCCCCCTTTCCAGGCCACCCACAGTTGTGTGTCAAAAGCTTTATTTTTCCCTTCTTCACACTTCCACTGACCTGCAAACCCCCCAGAGACAGGTGGGAGGATCACGGGGGGGCGGTGAAGCGGGTCTGTGTCGTCGAGGTGTCAGTGCTGCGCCCTCAAAACACAGTGGCTAAGGAATGACACGAGTTCTGTCACACCATCACCTCTGTGCCAGCCCTCCCCTCACCCCCAGCCTGCCTTCCCTCCCAGGTTTTCCTCCACGAGGCCACCGTGCGCCTGATGGCGGGTGCCAGCCCCACCCGCACCCACCAGCTGCTGGAGCACAGCCTGAGGCGGCGCACGCCCCAGAGCAGCAAGCAAGGTGAGCCCCAGGGCCCGGGCACCCACCCGCTGCCTGGGGGACTGGGAGGGAGCAGCTCTTGGGCAGGGTGGGAGGCAGAGCTGCAGTCTGCAGCTGCAGCATCTTCCTCCTGTCTGAGGCTCAGGGTAAGGAGCTTCTGTCAGGCTGGGGCTCGTGGCGAGGCTTCTGCCACGCTCTCTACACAGAGAAGGTGAGCTGCCAGCCCTGGGCTGGAGGTGAACAGGTTGGAAAACATCTGCCTTCATCCACAAAACTTGGCAGGCTGAGTCTGAGGTGGTCAGTGCAAAGGCAGAAGCCAGGAATGCTGAAGGGGGGAGCCAAAAGACATGATGCTAGCTCTAAAATCCTTTGGTGGCTGAAGGAAATGGGCAGATGTGTGTCCTGGAGTGAGACCTAGGGAGGAAAGTGAAAGGCACCATCTCTAGAAGATGGGATTGCCTCTCCCTGCCTGACTCCAGCTCGGGCAGTTCCACTCTGCTAGCCTACAGGAGCTGCCTGGGAGTCTACAGGGTAGCCCCACCTCAGCACAGCAGTGTGGATTCCAGCCAGAGGATGCCTGTGCTGGCTGATGCCAACCAAGAAACCTACATGGGGCAGGGTTTTGTCACCCAGGTGACAGCTTCGTGGTGAGCTTTGTGCCCCCTTTCTGCACGCAGGTGAACTGGACAAGCTGCCG
>NW_008593549.1:3338-3757 GCF_000691845.1 Merops nubicus | reverse complement strand
AGCCCACCCGCCGGGCCGGTCCCCCCCTGCCCCTCTCCTTCCTCTCCTCCCCGGGGCAGCGGGCGGTGCTGCTGGCCGAGGCTGCCCGTACCCTGGAGAAGGTGGGGGACAAACGCTCCTGCAACGACTGCCAGCAGATGATTGTCAAGCTGAGCGGGGGCACGGCCCTCGCCGCCTCCTAACGCCCGCCCCAGGGCCGCCTCCTACAGAGCCAAACCCGGGTGACTCTCAGCCTGGACCTCCCTTCTGGAGCTTCAAAAAGGATTAAAAAAAAAAGAGTGCTAGGTTAGGGCTGTGCTGGTGGGATCGTGGTGGGGTGGGAGAGGGAGGGTTGTGGGTTGGTTTTTGGGTTGTGTTTTATTTTAACCTTGCCCCAGGTTTAGCTTTGTGAGCCTCTTTGCTTGTTGACGGGCTCTGCA
>NW_008593549.1:0-3307 GCF_000691845.1 Merops nubicus | reverse complement strand
AGTTGTGGTGTTTGTGACCGTGCCTGGGGCTGTTGGGAAGAACTGCCCCGACCTAGAGCCACCATCCCTGCTGTGAAGCCCGAGGCATAGACAAGTGGCACATCCTGTGTCTGTCCTCAGGGGCATCTCCTTCCCTTCCCAAACACCCCTGCAGAACTGGGGACGGCTGCTCGAGCCTTGTCCTGCAGGGCTGCTGGGGCCTGGGGCTCTTCCCAAGAGAGAGAGGACAAAGGCACCAGCTCTCCTTGAGCTGTGTGTCAGGAAACGACCCCCTAAACCCAACTCCCAGAGGTGTTCTGGGAGTGTCACTTGGGGCCAGTACTGCCCAGCAAATTTCTCTACGGTTTTTATACAGGTTTTTTATAGGAGTGTTTGTGGCTTTACGAAAACATAGGCAATGATGCAGCAGATTTCCCTCCCTGTCCACTGTCACGTCTCCTTCCTGAGGTGGCTGCCTCTGGTTTTTGGCAGGGGGCTGGGTTTGGAGCAGCCTACAACAAACAGAGCCTCGTAGAAGGCCAGGGCATCCCTTGTCACCTGGTGCTGGGTGGCAGCAGAGGTGGCTCTGCAGCACCTGAAGGGTGAATGCTTCTCTCGTGCCTTTTTGCTGATGAAGAAACAATTTTTTAGAAAGGTTTTTGTTTCATTTTACTCAACTCCCAGTCCCAGAACTTGCCTTGAGGTGTTTTCTCTGTTCCTTCTCCGACTCCTGAACAGCTCCTGAGTTCCTGCAGGGACTGGGAGGCACTGGTTTGAGGTGCCAGTCCCCCTGCTCTGTTCCCATCACTATTCAGAGCAGTTTTGACTTGCAGGTGTTGTCACCTGTGACTTCCCAGGAGGGGGAGGCGGCCTGGGGACAGGGAAGGAACGGTTTGCCCTCTTTCTCTCTTGCCTTTCCTGTTGCATCTCTCCAAAGAAGTGCAGAGCAGTTGCCCTCTCCTGTGTGCAGCTGTGGAAACCAGCCTTTGGCAGGCGAGCATCACTGTTTCTCCCTGCTCTGTTGGCAGCTAGAAGCACTTGGATATGGGCAGCAACGCAAGCCCATCCTCTCCTCGTTAGGCCTGGACAGCCCTGACGACTCCTGCAAAATCAGAACTTGGGCTGTTTTACAGGAAGCTTCTACATCTATCCAGCTTTGGATCTCCAGGGGCACGAGAGCTTGAGCTCCTTCCAGAATGAGGGGGAAAAGTTGGGGGCTTGTCCTGTGTTGCATGGGGTCTTTTGGCATTTGGGAAATGGGTTTTGTGTTCTGTAGGAATTGAACACAGTGCTAGTCCTGGAGCTGCCCAGCTTCAGCAAGATGGAAACTGGGGCCAGGGGAAATTGGTCTCCCTGCAAAGCCCCTTCCTGGTGACCCTGGGCTGTAGCTGTGAACAGAGGCATGGAGAACAGAAGATGCTTCCTTCCCTCTTCTTCTTTATTTGGGGAAATAGCAGGTGGGCACCTGGCTGCAGCAGCCTGTGCTTCTCACCCTGCTGGCAGGCAAGGTGGTCCCTTGCTTCCCAGTGTCAGCAGCCAGGGGAGAGCTCATCCTTTTAGGGAAGAGGTTCTTCTTCTCTGTCTTTGATCAGGGTAGGGGATGCTCTGGTAGCAGCCAGGTCTGCTTTGAGCAGGTGTCCTAAGCACAGAACAGCTCTGGGGTCTGGGTGGGCTTTGATTGCCCAGCCCAAGTTTTCCAGCTTACCAGTGATCCTATTTTGGGGAGTGGATCCCATCTTCCTCCTTCTCTTAAGTGGCCCTTGCACTGTCTGCCTGGTCACGGGTTTTTCCTAAAACACAGAAACCCCCTTACCTGTGGCAACCTCAGAGTTATCTTGCACTTCCCCAGACCTGCATCCAACACGGGGGAAGTTCTGTGCTGTAGTAGAAGAGGAAACGAGGCTTTTGGGAAACAGAGATGCTGAGGTTTCCCTCTGTCCCTGCTGGTGGGCCGAGGCCTGGGCAGGGGGCTGCAGGGAGTTCTGGCTGTGCTGAAACCCCCGTGGGTCCCCTCCTGATCTGTGGAGGGTCCTAGCACTACCCGTGCTCCTCTCCCCTCCAGGGCCAGGCCTCTTTGTCCTGATTTTTCTATACTGTTCCCAACTTCGCTGCCCCTCTGTCCCTACAACTTTTTTATATATGTGTGTGTGTATATACTGTAACTTTTTTTTTTTTGTTTGTGGGTGGGAGGAGATTTGTTCTATGGATTATGTGAAGAGAGTCTATTTATCCACATGGAGTTGGGAGTAGGGATGCTTCGTGATACGAGGTGGTGGCGAGGTTCCCCAGGCAACGTGTCTGCTGTCTGACAACCCCGTTCCAGGGCTCCTGAGCATCTGTTACCTAATAAAGGCAAACATGACCACCACCCCCCGCCTGCCCTCTTCCTCTTGGCCCTCCTCATCCCACCCAGCAACTGCTCTGAAGCATGGGTGAGCCTCAGGAAGATCTCAGCCTGTTGTGTGGATGACCTGGAAAATGGAGCCGTGTGGCTTGCAACAGAAGATGGTCTTTGGTGGGGTGAATGTGGAAGGAATTTAAGAGGCTGTTGGCTTGAGCAGAGCCAAGCAAGGTAGAGCTGGGTCTGAAGCCTGCAATTCTAGGAGCCTCTCTGTAGGAGGAAAGCTTCTACCTGACCTTGCTTGGAACAATGTCGTTTCGCTCCATCTCTTTGTTCTCCGCTCCCCCTGGTGAAACCCTGTCAGAACCATTAAGCCTCAGACAGAGGAGATGGGTTTGGTTTCCGTGGAGCTGCTCAGAGGCTGTTGCAGTTGGCCCTGGAAACTCTGTTCCCACCCTTGTCCCCCGTGGGGGTGTTCCTCGGCCCTGTGGGGAGGGGTGGGGGTAGGGGGCTCGGCCCCATGCTGCCCCTGGGGAAGGGGCTGGGGTTTCGGGAGCAGCCAATCCATACTGAGGCCATAGTTTAATGTAGTATTTATTGACAAGGTGGAGGCCAGGGCAGGGGAGAAGGGGAGGCCGGGGAGGGAAGAGGCTGCTCAGGCTCTGCCGACAGCGCTGGGTCAGTGCTTCGAGTCCACTGCTCTTTACCAGCTTGGTCCTGGACGCTGACAGAGGGGGCCTGGCCCCGGCAGGATGTGTCCCCCCCTCCCTGGGGCCTGTAGTCTGTCTGGCACTGGCCCCTGAGCAGTTCACTGCTCTGTCAGTGTGCCCTGGGTGGGCTGAGACCAGCCGAAAGTCATTGCCTGGGTGGGGCAGAGAGCCTGGCCTGTGGTGCTCCTCCACGCCGGAGCTCAGTGGGCAGCCCCATCCCTGGGAGAGGGAGGGGGGTGAGTATCCCACTGCAGCCGTGGGCCCAGGCTGGGGCGCC
>NW_008593548.1:1080-1303 GCF_000691845.1 Merops nubicus | reverse complement strand
AGAGCGGCAAGTTCGTGGCCCTGAAGAACGTGCGGGTGCAGACGACGGAGAACGGGCTCCCCTTCAGCACCATCCGCGAGGTCGCCCTCCTCAAGCGCCTCGAGCACTTCGACCACCCCAACATCGTTCGGTGAGCAGTGACCCCACCCTGTGGCCTCCTCCGAGGCCGGGGGTGGGGGCGGAGGACGGGCCATCTCCTGCCCCCCAGCTAGGCCCGGGGCGA
>NW_008593548.1:667-968 GCF_000691845.1 Merops nubicus | reverse complement strand
GGGGTGGGGACAGAGGGGGGTGGTGGACGTCTCCAGCCCTGTGGCCATGGTGGGGGGGTTTGTGCCAATGCCTGCCCTGTGGTGTTCTCCCAAGGCTGTGGGTGAGGGAGAAGAGCCGTCTCCTGTCTCGTGGCATCACCACATAGACCTTTCCAATAGCCATAGGGTGAGGGAGAGGGGTAGATGGCATCTCCTGCCCCACAGCTGTGTTTTGGGGGTGACAAGAGCTGTCTCTTGCCTCGTGGCTTTACCCCCCAGCCCTACTCCCTAGCCATGGGGGGGGGGACCGGCACCACCTCCC
>NW_008593548.1:0-621 GCF_000691845.1 Merops nubicus | reverse complement strand
CCTGGACAGGGGGCAGGGAGCAGTGATGGGGTTCCCAGGGGAGACGTCCCCACGCGAACGCCCTGTCCCCCCCATCCCCAGGCTGATGGACGTTTGTGCCATCGCGCGGACCGAGCGCGAGACCAAAGTGACGCTGGTCTTTGAGCACGTCGACCAGGACCTGAAGACCTACCTGGACAAGGCACCTGCACCTGGGCTCCCCCTTGACACCATCAAGGTGGGTCAGGGTGCTGAGGACCTTGAGGCAGGCCATGAAGGGGGCTGAAGAGTTGGGGGTAGGGCCCCTCACGCTGGTCCTGTTATCCCCCAGGACCTGATGCGTCAGTTCCTTAGTGGCCTCGACTTCCTGCACTCGAACTGCATCGTGCACCGGGACCTGAAGCCCGAGAACATCCTGGTGACCAGCAGCGGGCAGGTCAAGCTGGCTGACTTCGGCCTGGCCCGGATCTACAGCTGCCAGATGGCCCTGACCCCAGTGGTGCGTGGCCGGGGGCGGTTGTGGTGCCCAGGGGCTGGGGGGCAGGAGGTGTGGAGCCCATGTGGGATCAGATTTAGGTGGTCACGAGTCCTGGTGTCCACAGGTTGGGCTGTCTCTGAACACAAGCCGTGGGCCACAGCTCT
>NW_008593547.1:0-16893 GCF_000691845.1 Merops nubicus | reverse complement strand
CCCTTCCAGTCCAGACGTTCTATGATTGTGTGAAAATGTGAGTTTTGACTCTAAAGTCTGATTAGGCTTTGTTAGATTAGATGTACACACTAGTGTTTTTGCCATTAACTGAACATGTACTTGACAGTAGTGTAGACAGTCAAAAGAGTTAATAAGATAGAATGTAGTGCTTGTGAAGGTTCAAGAGTAATTAGGTGCTTGAATAAAAGAGAAATAGTTTCTATGCATCTCAGTGAAAAATAGAGAGGCTTAGGATATAATCAGTTTTCATCCTGTAGTTCAAGGCAGATGTTTGCTCTGAGGTCATGAAAGCTTAGGAAATGGAAGAGAACGTGGTGCTCACTCTCCAGTTTCTGTACCACTTAGAATCCTTATGTAGTGGGAAAGGTAGGAAAACAGGTCTCTTTATGAGTGCCTGTGAAGACCATGGTATTTGGCATGTGGAGGAGCATCTGGCTAAGCTCTGGGAAGCCTTGGGCTCTTTCTGTCCTCACTGTTCAGCTTGGCCTATGGCTCAGAGGTCATGCTTGTCGAAGGAGCATCCAGCTGACAGGTTCTTCAGGATGTGTTAATTGCAGCCGAGTATGGCAAGATGTTGGCAGAGGAAGTACGATTGCATGTTGGGGGCGATCAGGACAGTGACCTTTCATGGTCTCTTTCATTCTCAATAAAACTGGATTATATAAACAGATGCATTTGGCCATTTAAATAACAAGTTGTAACCCAGCTGGCTCATGGAGACTTGCATGACTTATTCAGACCTATGTGACTGTCATCAGCACTTTCCGTACTCCCTTGCCTGGCAAAAAAATGTGAAAACTATTGGCTTCTGGCAACTTTGTCCACCCTTATTTATCCATGAACAGTGGAACAGGGAACAGTGGCTTCTTTTTTCTTGCCAACCAACTTGGAGTTATTCCCTTTTGATGAATATTTACTGTCTATAAAAATACGATGGATATAAAATATGTAAATGTCAACATTATATACAAATACATTAACTCTGGTAGGTGAAATGTGTTTAGCAAATATATTGCCATGAGATTTTTTTTTTTTTTCTGTCCTACTCTGTTGATTCCCTCGCTGTTTTGAATTTGATGTGGAATGAGGCTATCACTAGCATGCTATTGCATGAGGGGTTTGCATTTCTCAGTAGAAAATCAAATTAAAGCCAAAGGGCTTAACCAGGCAGTTGCTGGTTGTACTCTCAGTTGTTTATAAGCCTTGCTTTGTGCTTTAGTTGTGGTGTGTTCCTCATTTTACCCTTGACATTGTGTTTTGTTGGGTTTGGCTGCTACATACATATGCTCACTTTCTTGTTTGGGGTGGTGTGTTTTTTTTGTTTGTTTGTTTGTTTGGGTTTTTTTAAAGTATGGCCAGTGACATAATTTTCTGGTTTTTTTGCTTTCTTCTTTTCTCTTTTGCCTTCTCCATGATGGACACCCTTCTTGTTCCTCCTCTTAACTGGACGCACACCTTCCTGTTTGTAGGTAGAAGTAAAGGTAGAGATTTCATTCTTTCTAAGACTTCATTGCTTGCAAAACTTTTGTTTGTCAATGGAGAAATTGTGTTTTTATGGGTGTGGTTCATATTGGAACTTAATGCCTTTACTTCTAAAAGTATCTTAACAATCTTCTATTTCATATTGAATTATGGAAGAAACATTTATTAAGATTAACACTTTGAGGTCTTCTTAACCAATGTTATTTTCTCCGTGTTCACACGAAGTACGGGCTGCAGTGTCTGTTGCTGGTGACACTGGGGTGCAAAGGGACAGTCAAAGACTGTGAATTTTGGCATTGGTGTTGGTGGAAGCAGGACCAGGACTTGTCCAGTACCCTTCAAAGATAGAGATCTTCTATGCTATCATTTCTCCCTCCAGGTCTGATTCCCATCCTCTCTGTTAGTGGCAAGGCATTTTTTAATGAGAAATTGAGTTGCAAAAAGCTGCAGAGGAAATGGAAGTGATCATCAGCCTTTCTGGCCAGAGGGGTCCATTTCCTTTGCAGCTCAGCACAGCACAGGGCGTGTAAAGCTCCTCTGGGGCTCCAGCTTGCTCTTCAGCCGTTCACACCTATCTTTAGCATGCAGAGGGTGGTTATACATCCCTAATCAAAACTGTGAAGAAGCAAATTGCTGCAAGCCTGCTATGGGTCTCCAGTTGGACTGGAGGGAAGGGTGAAGATTAATTGATAAATTATAAGCACTGGTTGAGAAAAATGCATTTCTTTTTCTTTTTCCTGTTTCCAACAAGAAAAGGTTTCATTGTGCTGACACTTACTTCTTTTCAACATATACACTGCTGAAGAATCTGATCTATTGATAAGCATGATTTGAACACATTGGAGGATCTTGGGTGTGTCCATGACAATTGGGCGATGAAATGACTAATTGTAGTACTATGAATTGTGGCCGATATGACTGCTCAGAGGATTTGTTCATAATAACTTTCCTTTGAGGCACAAGCAGTCTCTGCTCCAGTGATCACTCCTTCTGTAATACCTGATTTCTGGGGAGTACAATGGCATATTAAACTCTTTTTTTTTGTATGATTCCTCTTTCTGATGCCCTGCATTCTTCTAACAAGTTTGTGTTGTTTGATTCTCTGTAATGGAGTGCATCGTATAATCAATATTATTGGTTCTATTTTGAGGTTGAAAAATATTTCAATAATTAATTTTATAACTTTTCAATTCTATTTGAAGTTGAGTGGTGGAGGATAATACATAAGCTATACTCAGAGCTATCTTTGTAGCAAGAGGTGAACATCAGAACATAATTATTACATATATACACTGTAAAAAATGTGACAACCTAAATCTCTAACACACCATACAAAATGTTGCTGTGCCTCAACAGCGCTACCAATAATTGAGTTAGCTGATGTATGGCTTAGTGTGATTTAAGGGTCGGTGTGGATCAGGGTTAGACTTGTATGGCATGATGTTGGCTCATGTCACTCGCTTCCTTCTTTTCTTGGGTGGCATTTGTGCTGCAGACTGGTCTGTGTTGAAAAATCTTTTCCAAAGCAAAACTCTCAGTTGAGCCTGGAGGAATGAGAATTATAATGTATAGTCTACAATTAAATTATATGTACTGAAACTTATTGTGTCACTGAGTGAAAATACTGTTTCACTTCCCAGCTACGTGTAGTTTTTAGCTCTAGTTATAGCTAGTGACTTCATCAGAGAATCATCGCTCTGTATGAAAAATGGTGCTACTTTCAGGGGGCTCAAGTGGTCTAATTTTGAACCCACGTACGTCCTTTAGCTCACAGAGAAGGTGGTGCCAGGTGCTTTAGTGATTGTACCTGGAAGGTGCATATTATTTGGCATTCTTATAGTTTTAAGTAAAATCTGGCAGCAACTCTGTCTCATGCTACATATGTAGTCAAAGGATATGATTTATTTGATTTCATAAAAGCTCTTCACAATGTGTAGCAGTCTGTGATCTTGCATTCATAATTTGAAACAAGTCTTTCATTAGTTGCTTCCATTGTAGCAAATAGGCTTATTCTGAATCTGTCTTTTTAAAAAAAGTTCAGATTTTATTACTCTTTCTTTGTAAATTCCTAGAAAGCTGAAGGTGATGAAGTGTAGGTGTTCTAGGATAACGGTTGGAGTAGTTGAGGTACAGAAAAGCACCTTGGCACAACATGCATTTTAACCTGAACTGGGTATCTGTGCATTGTGTTCTTTTTAGTTGTATGGAACTGATTGCAGAGATGAGGTATGATGAGCAGGGAGGACTTTTATTTAGTTTGGCATGAACTGCTGAATATGACTTCTCTTCCGGAGAGGAACTGACAATTAAGGAACAATTATATTGAGTTTATTTTCCTAACAGTCCCCCCCAAGTAAACGATACTAAAGGAGATCATAAATATCCAGCTCTAATTTGCTGTTTACCTGGAGTTAATGTGCAGTCATGTTCTTCCATGTAATTTGTTTTCTTGACAGCCTTTGTTAAAGAAATGATAATTTGCCTTTTTGCTACCTTTCACTATTCTCTTATGGATGTGGTGGGTTTTGTTTTACCGTCACTCTTGGTTTGGATCTGGCTTCTATTGAGGTTTGTGCCTCAAGAGGAAATTGTGTTCCTGGTTTGATTCTGCTATTTTCAGTGAATGAAGTCCTGTGTCTTCTTGAAGGTGATGGCAAAATTCACATTGAATTTAATGGGCCAAGGTCCACACAAAGAACTGGAAAGTCCCAAACATCCCCTCTGACACGGAGACTGACAGTGAGGTGTAGCTGGTTTCCGGGTATGCACAGGACACCTCTGCAGCACCCGTGCAGTACGCAGGCTGCCGCTTCTCATTCTAAGGCACTGGGCTCCTTCTGTCCATCAGTAGTTGTGTTTGGGAAATAAAACTGCACAGCTACACACTAATTTTCAACATGAAGCAGGTTTTTTCTCCATTTTCAGAGAAAAATGAAAGAGTACTTGCATATTTCACATGTGGGACATTTTCTTTAATGGATGTCATGTAGACCAAAGGATACTGGTAAATTCCCTGTGTAGTTCTCAGTATTGCAAGATCAGATTATCTCTCTTGGTCCTAACTGCTCTCAAACCAGGTAGGTCTTTTAAATCTTGTAATGTTCAGCATTGCTCTCAGTGAGCTGTGTGAGGTTGTTACTTCTTTGAATTGTTCAATAGTATTGACTAGGAGGTAATGGCACAGAAAAAAACCAAAATAGCATTTGTGGACTCAGATAGAAGAAAATAACTGGACCTTACTGATCTGGAAAATAATTTCAAGTTCTTCTTCACCAGTAGTACCGTCAGGATTTCAGGCCAATGTGAATTAAGTCCATCTCAGTGGTTAGGAGTTTATAAAAATGTTGAAGTGAAACATCAGTAACAAATTGAATCATTTGTACTCTATAAATACCTAATTATACAAGGGGAAAAACAACACTACATTAATCTAGCTGGCCTTGGCAGTGGTTTTTAAGCTTTGTTTTGTCCTGTAAAATATCTTAATATTTGGGTTTTAAATGTCAATAGTGTATGGTTTTGATTTTTACACTTACAGTCCTTTCATTAATACTTTCTAAATATATGTGGCATTTGGCTTGATTTCCTTTTGGTGTGGAAAAAATCCTGCATCATTATAATGATGCTGGCTTTCAGTTTTTACTTTCCTCATAATGGCTGTTTAAAAAATAAAGCAAATGGTTAGCAAGTACCCAATATGTAAAATCTCTTTGACAGAACCAAGGTCCCTTGGATGTAGATGTCATTCTTCTGGAATAATTTTTTGTAAGCAAATTTTGGCTTCTGACTTCATATTTTATTTCGGGAAGAAACAAACAGTTTAATATAATTTTGGTTAGTCTAATTAGAGATGATTGATAGTTGATGAATGTAAGATATTGGGGGACATTTCTGTAAGGAATTCATCCTCTTTATTCACCAAAGTTCAGAAAATGTGATCACCTCTGGAATATAAATAAAGTCACATAAATGTTGACTATCAGCTAACACAAAGGAATAGATGTCTTATAAACATTCTTTTTACCCCTCTTCATAATATATTTATGAAGGCAGATAAATGAGACATTAAATAGTACAATTCTGGTAAATTATTTTTGTTTGTGCATATAAGCATGTGTGTTTACAAATAATATGTATGCATAAAATATTTAATAATGTGTTAGGTATTTTGTAGTTTATAGGTAATTTATTTGTTCTTCCACGCTTTCTTTCTACTTTATGTTAAAACTATCTTTCTAACATGCGAATAAACAGCTGATTCTTTATTTGCTTTCATTTTTACTAAGAAGAATGATTCCTGTGAGAGTTAAAGGCTTGTGGTTGTATTGTGTGTAAACAGGAGCTAAAATATTGTCCTCTTAGGCTGTATTGTAGTCTTCTGTTTTCAGTGAGGCTCAGGTTTCACCCTGCCCAAAGAGAATATTTAATTGATATAATTGAAAGGCTTTTTTTTTCTTCCTCTAAATTCTTCATTTGAGGCATTCAGTAGTGTGTGGAGGTGCAGAGGTAGCAAAACAGGCCATATGCTTTCTAAAAGGCAGACTAATAGCACTTTTGATGGATGTCTGATTTTTAAAGTGCTGTATCTTTCATTAGAATGTACATTTAAAGTAAGGGCAAGCACAGTGACATGAAAGCTAATGCAAGTTACACATCTTGACATAATAACAATAACAAGAAACTGGAGATCCCAGATGGCAGCTTGGCCTTTGCCATCCTTTTAATAAGCTACTAACTGCTAATTATTGCACTCTTATGGGCAAGTTAATTTACTGTTGACTCTTAAAGAGACATTGTGCCTTTTCTTGGTATTTAGGTTTTTCAGTTTAGATTTTATTTCTCAGCAAATTGGAGTCCTTCCAGTGGACAGTGACAAAGAGGTAAAGAAGCAGAGAGGGAAATGGAACATTAAAAGCAATGTTTTCCTTAATGATAGTGGAATATAGGATTGTGGATTTTTCTAGGGCATGAATTTAGAGCTGAAGGAACACCAGCATGTATATTAGATCCAGGATTTAGGGTTTGTATTTAAAAAAAAGCCCTTACTGCAGAAGTAATATCATCATTAAAAATAATGTCTTTCCCTTAAATAATTGAAGCTTGAGATTCTGAAAATGAGAGAAACTAGAAATAGAAAATCAAAATTACAGCTTAATTTCTGTTGCCAGAGGTGACTTGAAGGCAAAATTTCAACTCACAATTCTGAAAGCTGAAATGTTGACTGTATCTTTTTAAAAATTATTTTTAATGCTGCTTACCTGGTGGTTGTAACACAGGGACGGAGCGTTTTCTGTAAACCATAAATTTTTTCAAAGTGATTCTTTTTCTTCTTCCAGTTGAAGGGGACATTTGGTAATGAGACCAGTCAGGGAGAAGTTTTGATCTAAGAACCTATTTAGGAATGAAGGAACAGCTGCAGTTTAAATGGACTCTAATTCTCCCAGTTGATGTTGTTCTGTGAATGCATGATTCTCTGTGATAACATTTGGGAGGAGTGATGGTGGGTAATAGCTTATTTCCTGGGCTTTATGGTAATGCAGCAAAGTGGTGATGGTGCCATCAGGAACTGAAACAGGCCTCTGTCACACACATCAGACGGCCCTGGCAAAAATATGAAACCCGATGAAAGAGGGGAGTTTCCTGGTTTGAGGCTCATTGTGGCCTTCTGTGGACTAGAGTGATAACTTTATGGTATTGAACAGTATAGAAGATATGTGCTATGTAAGCTGGATCTTATGCATTAAGAGTAAGTGCTTAGAAACAGCAGCCCTATTTGCAGTGCTTTACCAGATAGTACATATTTTGACCAGAGATGAGTGGATAACATGCCATACAAATGGTTGTAAAACTGTTACTATGAAGAAGGCCCATGCTTTCTAAAATCATCTGATATAACTCACCCAGTATCGTCTGTATCAGTTACGTCACGTCTAACAGTGTATGATTTCCCTCACATCAGTATTCTGGTTTTTGTTGGTTTTATCTTTTTTTTTTTTTTTTTTTTTTTTTTTTTTTTTTTTTTTTTTTTTTTTTTTTTTTTTTTTTTTTTCAATTCTGATTTTGGCAAAGTACCATTTCTAGTTGTTGATCTTCCTGTGACATCTCCTACTTTTCATTGATTTGGCCATATTCACCTCTTTCATGGAGCTAGAGCTCCTTCTCATGCTGGCTTTCATTTCCACATGTTTCAAGAGTCTTGATAGTTCTGAGTGCACATATCCAAATAGAGATGAGTACTGATAGGCTATGAGGTAAGGGGAGATAGATAGTAGAAAATACCACTACAGAGACCAAGGAATCAGGTGTGAATCCAGCATTCATAGATTGTAGCGTATTCATTTCTTTTCGAAGCCTTTTTGTTTAGAAACTTAGGTTACAGATGACTGATCCTGTAAATTGCTGTTTGAGGTACTGTGTTCCCTAAACAGCTGGTGAACCCATAGATATTAAAGGTGTTTAGCACCTGGGAAGTGTGTTGTGTACCCTGCAAGGATAAAGTCCCCAAGTTCTGTTTTAGCAGGATTTTTTGTGATGTGTTGGTCTTGTTCTAGCTATGCTCTATATACCGAGAGGTTTGATGTAATGGTATTAAGAACTGTGTTCTTCACTGCGCTGCAAGGATTTTATTGTGGTATAACTGCTATTGAAGCAGAAGAAATGCACGGATGTAAAAGAAATAGTGCAGGGAAGAATCTGGCTCTGAGACAGCTCCAGCAGTAACCTGAAGGTTTCTGGACCATTCTCACTAAATGATGGCCTTTGTACTCCTCTTACTAAAGTCAAAGACTGTAAAGCATTTAGTAGAAAGAGCCCTTTACCAGAACTGCTTTGTGGAGAAGGGCTTTAAAAAGAGCTGGTACTTTGAGTCTCAATTTGTGTACACAGTTGTCACCATTAAAAAAGTCAGTCAGTAGCATTTGCCGGGCAGTACCACACCGTGGTGCCTGAGATATCGCTTTCTCTCCTACAATAGAGCAAGAAGAATGTATTTAGTATATGTAGGTAAGTGTTTATAATTTGATTCTGTCAATGGCATGCATATTAAATGATCTTTTTTCTTAAATCACAGTTTGGAGAACTGCTCATGGGTCAAATTATTTCTAAAGCAAAACACAGTTCTTTTTAACTGACAAAATTATTTTTACTGAAGACTCTAAAAACCCCATTTCTGTATTTGTTCTAAAACTGTATGTCTCTGTGATTGGTGGTTGTTAGTAGTAGTAACGAAAATGTATAATTTGAATGTTAAAATAATTGTGCTTTAAAAGGAGCTGTGTTCTTGTTAGGTACAGTGAAATTGTATTAAGCCAGTGTTATAAAGCACACACCTTTATTCTACCTAATTACTGGTATATTAGTAATGAGCAGGTTGATGGTGAATGTGCTGATCGCCAGCTGGGATCAGACAATTACATTTGATTATGTAAAATGTTAGCTGCTATAAATGTTGAAATATTAAAACTTGGCTAGAATAAATATCACTGAAGAACCTTTGTCTTTCGCATGTGTATTCAGCTGCCAGTTCTCTCAGCAGTTCTTGGTTCACGCGGCAACACTGGGAATCAAACTGTGAACAGTTATTTTCCAGCCCTGTGGATGTTGATAAAAGGATCTGGAATAGCTGTTGGCTTGTCCTGGGAGGGGAGAGCACGCGGCTGCAGCACCGGCATTACTCGGTTAGCTCTGCGTTGAAGCTGTCGCGGGGTTTTCCCGGGGCCGGGGCAGCGCCGCGCCTCGCGCTTGCGTTCCCTGGCTCTGACGAGGGGCCGCGCGCTTCGGGCACTACCCGCCAAACAAGACACTTATCGGACTGCTTTCAACTACGCACGTTTAGTTTGGATAGTCTTACTCCACAGACAGTCTCAATGAGATCTGTAGGCATGTGGGGCAAGCTGTTCTCTAAATCTCACTTATCTTTCAGTTTACCAAGTTATTTTTTCCTTCAGAATTTGTTCAGTTCTGAAATATTCCTTGATTCGTCTTCTCTCTGTTGCTAAATTGCTGAAAAGATGCATGACTTCCTTTTGTCTGTCTCCTGGAGTACTGTCATAAAGAACGCTTTCTGGCATCAATCATTTGCAGTTTGAAGAGAATACAATTTTTGCCACAATATGACAGACCATTTATGCCAGACTATGAAAAAATTCTTTTTCTAAAGTTGGGAAAATCAGAATGTATAGATTGTAAGGCTGTCTTTAAAAATGACTTGCTATACTTAAGGGACTCAATTCCAGGCTTAGTGTTTCAGTTTCACGGACAATTTTATATTACTAGTTATGATACTAGAGACATCACTGTAATTTTTCTTTGCTATATTCTTCTACTTTATTTGTTCTATCTATTGAATCCATCTTTAAAGCAGAAGTATTTTAGGAGAAATCTGTGGACACTTTATTTCCTGCCATGCTGCACTGTATGTCCATAATGGAATGAATGTATTATATGGTAGATGAGCTTATTCTGTTGTCAGTCAGAAGTACGACTTTGTTCTGTTAGTGACGGTTCCCTCTGACTTCTCAAATTCCATTTTTTTTTGTTTTTCTTTTTCTTTGGTGGGGGCGAATAAAAGAACAGAGAGGTAATATCTAATTTTCTTTCTTTTTGTCTCCTAAGGTACTTCTATTTAAATCATTGTAGTTTCTTACTAATTTTCCCCTTCATGTGTTTGCTGTCAATCTGCTAGGTTAAACTTTGTGCTATTCCATCAGGCAAGTTTGGTAAATATTGATCAGTGCATGAAATCAGTTCTTAAATGGTTGCAAAATTGCCTTCCTTCAGACTGTTTTGATCACAAGGGCTTTCAAGTGTCAAAGTCATTTGGAGAACTACATAGATAAAATGCATGAGCACTAAGCTTTTTCCAGGATAGAATAAATAAATGTGTTTTCTACTGTGTGCTCTGCATTTGATAGCGATTTGTTAAAAGGGAAAAAAAGAAAGGCAATGATATTAAATATTTACAAGAGTGATTTAGTTGTGTAATCTTGTGCGATGCATCCCTATTTAATAGTGAAATCAGCTACTGCTGAAGTAAATGCCATTAAACTGCTAGTGCTGTGAAGGTCACTGCCTATACAATGTCAAAGTAATTTATAGAGAATAATGATTTTTGTCAGCTTTCCAATGTACCAGCCTCCCTCCTTTTTGTCTCCTTTTCCCAAAATAACTGAAAAGAAATTTATTTCAGGAATCACTTTCTCTCTGACTCTTCTCCCATCTGACTGATTTGGGAGCTTGAAACCTCTTTACAAGTTTTCCTGTTGATGTGCTTAGTGGATGACACCGAGTCCTTTCTTTCTTGGCCATTTCTCAGCAGTTTGTTGTAAGAGATGCTGAATTATGACCTCTGCTCTTTGAGTGGTTACTTTTCTTCCCTATGCTGTTTCCAGCCCTATCTGTCTGTGATTCTCATGAAAAAATACTTTTTGTGTGCTGACTGTTTGTCATCAGCAGTGTGCATGTAGCATGCTCACATCACACCAACCTCCTGTCCTGATAAGTGTCTTAAAAACGTTTGGAGTATGTTCCTAAATAGCATTGTGCTTAATGGAGAGGCTTCAGAAGTGAGAGGTGTGTTCTTTGGTCTGTGGCTGTCTTTCCCTGCAAATTCTGCAAATTGTGGGGGCCTTGGTGCTGCTCTGGCAATGGAGTTGGGACAAAAGCCCTTCACCACTGCACAAGGAGGCTGCTGCATTGGCACTGACAATGTCCTGAAAACAATACACAATGAGCACAAAGCTTTATCATTCAGCTTCATAACCATCCAGTAAGAAGGTTAAATATTTGTTTTCCTTGTTTTACAGTTGAATAAGCAGAAGCACAGAGAGATGGAGGAGAACAGACAATAAATGGCAGGGTTCTCTTGTCCATTCCTGTTTCTGTAAGCACCAGTGCAATCTATCTTATAAACCACCAAATAACTTGCTTGTTGTACCAGGGACTCTCCCAATTAGATTCCACTTGCTAAAGCAATTCTCTAAGAAGATTAAAACTGTATTTATCTATTGATAAACATGTACATGACTGTAGGAATAGCAATCATATTTTACAGAGGAGACAACACCTATTCTCTATAACAGATATCTACAGAATGAAAAACCCCACAATTCAGAGGTGCCCTAAGTGTGTTGTGTAAGGATTTTGCTGGGAAGTCCATATGAGTGCAGATGGACAATGTGGGTTGTTTCTTGAAGGCACAAATCTTAAAAACAAGTGGAAAAGGAGGAGAGTACTTAAATAGTCAAAGAGTGTAAATGCTTGGTTTTTTTTTTTTTTTTTTTCTTCACTTATGAGGAAGAAAAATGGATGTACAGTGTCAGCAATGGAAAGAGAGAGCCGGTGGAAAGAATGGAAAGGAACCAGGGGGAAAGTTAGTAGAAACATACATACTCTTGTCTGGGAGGAGTGTCCCGGATAAAGCAGTGGGAGAGCCATCTGCCATGAATAATGGTCTTTGTCACAGAATGAGGTGGGAACATAGCCCTACAGATTATATTTTTTTTTACTGAATATTAGGCAGCTAGATATTACTATTGGTAGCTTATTTTGGATCTTTGATTTTTGTGGCATCTCATTCCACAATGTACACAGGAGAGGACTAAAGCCTTCATTTACTGCCACGGCTTTCATGGCCTTCTCCTCCAGGCCCATTAGTGGACCTTTTATCTGTTGTGAAAGAGGCAAGGTCAGCAGGGTGTCTGGAATGGATGTGTGTGTGCATGGTTAATTCAGGCCTTGTGATTTCCTGTCTGTTTTATCTGGTTCTTTGCCTCTTTTTATGCAAGCCTATGATTAGTATTGAGTTCTTCCCAGAATGCTGGCAATTATCTCACAGGTGAAAGGATTAAGAAAGAGCAAAGAGAATTACACTGGGATTAAATTAAGACTGCTTTTGGAGTGTGTGTGTGGATTTTTTTTTTATTTTTTCTTCCTTCCTCTAAGCAAAGAGAAAGAAGAGAGAAGCCAGCTCAGCCTTCAGGTCTCTCTAGGGAGGAAAGTAATACCCTTGAATATGGAAAAGTAGCATCTCAGTCTGGGAGGAGGTCATGCTGAGAAAAGAAAGGTGATGTTAAGGCACAAGATTTAGAGTCCACTGTTCAGTTTTTGGTTGCTCTGATTTTGCTTCAGGCTGTTCTGATTGCCCACAGTGAACCCCAGCATGTCCATGTGCGAAATGGAAGCAGTGATAACGTTCCTGTCTTATGTTGCATGAAACAAACAAAATTCATTACTCTGTAAGTGGGCTAGGTTTTTGGGTAGTTAGTACAAAAGAAGAGGATAGAATATTCTTCTCATGCCCCATGCTGTGGTCACATATCCAACCACATGATGCCAAATGTGGTTACTGGTGGGTTATTTCTGTCCCTCTATTGTTTCTCCCTCTGCGTAATGAGTGGGGCAGACAGGACAGTGTTAGAAACAAGACGTTCAGCCCCCTTTTGGGATAGGAAGAGGAGCTGCTCCATAGGATTGGCAGGTCCTGTATCCCAGACTTCTGAAGGGGCAACACAACTTGCAGGCTGGCCGTGCTACACCTTATCTAAAATCTGGCCTGGAGACTGGCTTGTGCTTGTACAGAACCTGGCAGGTGTTGCCACTGGTGGGAGACTGGACTTAGGCCTGCAGCCCTGAGCAAAGAGTTTAGTTCATCTCTGCCCTTTTTCTTCACCTCCCCCGCCTCTGGCTTCACTTGTCTTTGCAGTTCAGCACTGCATGGAGACCCTGAGAGAAGTTTTGCTTTGGTGCTAGGAAAGCAAATAGTGCCAGGAAACAGGGGAGGAGTGACAGGAATGGGACAAAAGCTCCATCAAGTGCCCTGCTGAGTCTATGAGTGATGGGAACAGTGGCACATGGGGTCTGGGCTAATCTCAGTATAGCTGGAGAGGCTTGTGTGTTTCTCAGCAAGATATAGCAGCTCTGCTTTAATTGAAATTGAGCTTTTACCCTGAGGGCAGTTTATTTTTCATAGAATAGTTTAGGTTGGAAGGGACCTTTAAAGGTCTTCTAGTCCAATCCCCCTACTATGAGCAACAGCTTGATCGGGTTGCTCAGAGCTCTGTCCAACAAGACTTCTGTTTTTTCCAAGGATAGGGTATTGACCGACTCTCTGGGCAACCTGTTCCAGTGTTTCACCGCCCTCATTGTGAAAAATGTCTTCCTTATATCTAGTCTGGATCTACCCTCTTTTAGTTTAAAATCATTGCCCCTTGTCCTGTCACTACAGGCACTACTAAAACATCTGTCCTCCAGACTAAGGAGTTGCAGCTTGTACTAGTCAAAGGAACAGACTGGAAAGATGTTCTCTCTTCGTACACATGATGGCTGAAGCTATAGACAAGCAAATTTCCTTTTGGGGTCCTGGCTTGTCACCCTGGGGATTTGTCTTGCCCCTGAACCTGCTGCCTGCTCTCCACTGTGCAGTTACTCCATGTTTTTCTGCAGGCATTTTCTGAGCTCTGTGATATTTATTCCTTACCCCTTCACATAATTCAGTTAACATCAATCTTTTCCTCTTATAGTGCAGATTAGTTGGCTTTGACTGGAATGCGTTTAGCGGATAGGGCACCTTGGGGAAAAGAGCAGAGTTCCCGTTGCTTTGGTCACATAGAATATGAACTTGTAGATGTTATAAATAAATTTTCTATGAGAATTCCAATATCCTGATACTACTCTTCCAATAATGATTGCCTAAGCCTCTGCTCATTCTCCATCTGGTGAGCATTATTTCTGTTCTATTTTTTAAATTCTGGTTTTATTCTTAGTATGTCAGTTTGTTTTACCTTGTATGTATTGATGGATAGCTGTGATTCAAAAAACTGTTTTGTTCCAAGTATATTTTTATCAGAGTAACCCTCAGTATCTTTCTATCTCACATATCTATTCCAGACATATTTTTGAGTGTCTCCTTATGTTCCCCTGCCTGAATGACTACGTTTGGGGATGTAGTACAGCTATTTTCTCTTGCCCCACAGATCCACCACACAAACCTTGGTTTTTCATGGAATTGTTTCAGCTGGAGGAGACCTTTAAGATCATCAATTCCAACTGAACCCTGTACTGCCAGGTCACCACTAAACCATGTTCCCAAGCACACCATGTCTACACTTCTTTTAAGTACTGCTGCCCTGGGCAGCCTGCTCCAATGCTTGACAACCCTTTCAGTGAAGAGATTCTTCCTAATATCCAGCCTAAACCTCCCCTGGTGCAACTTGAGGCCATTTTCTCTTGTCCTATTGCTTGTCACATGGGAGAAAAGACTGACTCCCGCTTCACAGCAACCTCGTTTCAGGTAGTTGTAGAGAGTAATAAGGTCTTCCCCGAGCCTCCTTTTCTCCAAGCTAAACAATTCCAGTCTCCTCAGCCTTTCCTCATAAGGCTTGTTCTCTAGACTCTTCACCACCTCCATTGTCCTTCTTTGGAAAAGTCCAAAACCTCAATGTCCTTCTTGTCGTGAGGTGCCCAAAACAGAACACAGTATTTGAGGTGTGACCTTGCCAGGTCTGAGTACAGTAGGACAATAATTTCCTTAGTCCTTCTGGCAACACTGTTTCTGGAACAAGACAGGATGCCATTGGCCTTCTTGGCCACTTGGGCTCACTGCTGGCTTATGTTCAGCCAGCTGTCCACCAACACATTCAGGTCCCTTTTCCATCAGGCAGCTTTCCAGCCACTCCTCTCCAAGCCTGTAATGTTGCCTGGGGTTGTTGTGACCCAAGTGCAGGACCCAGCACCTGGCCTTGTTGGACCTCATATAACTGGCCTTGTCCCATTGATCTGGCCTGTCCAGACCCCTCTGTAGGGCCTCCCTGCCCTCAAGCAGAGCAACACTCCTGCACGATTTGGTGTAAATCTGCAGACTTACTGAGCCTGCCCTCAATCCCCTCATCCACATCATTGATAAAGATATTAAAGAGAGCTGTCCCCAGTACTGAGCCCTGGCAAACACCGCTTGTGACCAGCTGCCAACTGGGTTTGACTCCATGCACCACAACTCATTTGGTTCGCCGCAGCCTGCCGGCTTTTTTTTTTTTTTTTTTTAAACAAAAAAGATTACGCCCCCCCAAGCCATGAGCAGCCAGTTTCTCTACAAAAATACCGTGGGAACCTGCGTCTAAAGCTTTACCAAAGTCTAGGTAAAGCTTTTGGTCATCCACTAAACAGGTCACATTGTCATAGAAGGAGATCAAGTTAGTAAAGCAGGATTGCCTTTCATAAACCCATGCTGTATGGGCCTGATCACCTGGTTCTCCTGGATGTTCTATGTGATAGTACTCAGGATGATCTGTTCCATAACCTTTCCCAGCACCAAGGTCAGACTGACAGGCCTGGAGTTCCCTGGATCCTCCTTCTGGCCCTTCTTATAGATAAGTGTCACATTTGCTAACCTCCAGTAACTGGGACCTCCCCAGGTAGCCAGGAATGCTGATAAATGGTGGGGAATAGCTTGGCGAGTACTTCCACCATTAGTAAAGCAGGATTGCCTTTCATAAACCCATGCTGTATGGGCCTGATCACCTGGTTCTCCTGGATGTTCTATGTGATAGTACTCAGGATGATCTGTTCCATAACCTTTCCCAGCACCAAGGTCAGACTGACAGGCCTGGAGTTCCCTGGATCCTCCTTCTGGCCCTTCTTATAGATAAGTGTCACATTTGCTAACCTCCAGTAACTGGGACCTCCCCAGGTAGCCAGGAATGCTGATAAATGGTGGGGAATAGCTTGGTGAGTACTTCCACCAGCTCCCTCTGTACCATTGGGTGGATCCCATCTGGCCCCATAGACTTGTGTGTGTCTAAGTGATGTAGTAGGTTGCTGGCCATTTTCTTGGGATCATGGGGGCTTAATTCTGCTCCCCATCCCTGTTGTCCATCTCAGGTAGCTGGGTACCCAGAGAACAACCGGTCTTACTATTGAAGACTGAGGCAAAGAAGGCATTCAGTATCTCAGCCGTTTCCTCATCCTTGGTTACCATGTTTCCTCCCACATCCAATAAAGGATGGAGATTCTCTTTAGTCCTCCTTTTACTATTAATGTATTTACAGCAACATTTTTCATTGTCTTTTCAACAGTAGCCAGACTAATTTCAAGTTGGGCTTGGTCCTTCTAATTTTTTTATTTTTTTTTACTGCCCCATTGTAGCCCTCCTGGGTGTCCTGCCCCTTCTTCCATAGTCCATAAACTTTCCTTTTCTTCCTGAGTTCCAGTCAAAGCTCTCTGTTCGGCCAGGCCAGTCTTGTTCCCTTCTGTCTCGTCTTAACGGTGTGGGGACAGTGTGCTTCTGAGCCTTAAAGATTTCTCTCCTGAGCAATGAGCAACCATCCTGGACTCCTCTGCCCTTCATGATGGCCTCCCAAGGGATTATAAAATCATAGAACGTCTGGACTGGAAGGG
>NW_008593546.1:0-226 GCF_000691845.1 Merops nubicus | reverse complement strand
TCCCTCTGCGCCGCCCGGCTCTGCCCTGGGCCGCGCCGCTCCGACGGGCTGTTATACTTCCATCACTGTCATCATCTTTCCCCAGCTTGAGTGGATCCGAGTTAGCTATCAAGGACGAAGGCTGGGAAAGGGAGGCCACGATGACAATTAGCAACCTCTGACAGATCCTACCGAAAGATCCCCGCTGCCAAAAAGCCATGGCCGCCAGTGGCTGGGGCGGCTTTTG
>NW_008593545.1:584-936 GCF_000691845.1 Merops nubicus | reverse complement strand
CGTGCCCCAGCCAGCAGCCCAGCAGGCTCTGAGCTGGGCTGGCTCCAGAGCCAGACTTCAGGACAGTCCTGCTCACAGGTCTCCTCAGGCACCTCCCTGTCAGTCACACTCCTGCTCTAAGGTCAAATGCTGTCGTAGCAATTCCTCCAAATTCAGCCCAAAAGTTTTGAAATCACTGCTCTGAACGTTTAACACCCCCAGACACACCAGTGGGAACTGGGCAGGTGAGGACAGAGAAGGTGTTTTCCAGCTCAGCTTCTGCAGACTCAGCCTGGGCATTTTCACACATTTTTTCTTCCAGACAGTAATTAGCAAATTTACCCTCTGGACACATTCATTCAGACCTTCCTGC
>NW_008593545.1:0-554 GCF_000691845.1 Merops nubicus | reverse complement strand
GCCTGTCCCCTCCCCACCAAACATCCTGGTTGCTGCCGTGCCAACAGAGGGTACAGTGCACCAAGACTCCCTCAACACAGGGAAGTTCTCCACAGTTACTACCTTCCTTGTTTGTAAGGCTGAAATCACCAGAAGCCAGCTCACCAAACACAGTCACCACTTCCTAAAGGGAGCTGGTGATCCCTGAACCTGCTGCAAAACACACACCAGAGCCTGTAACCAAAGGTTGTGAGGTCACCTCCCCCAAATTTTCCTTTTCCAATGGGCAAAGCTCTTGAAACGGGCGTTTTCTTTCTACACAACTGTTTCACACCGTTTGGAGGGGTAGCAAGCACAGCAAACCAGGAACCAGCACACAAACCCTGCTCACGTGAGCTATAAGCATTTTTTTGTTAGAAAAAAACCAAGACGTTTAAAGGTGTTAGGAAAAAATCCGTGTTCTTCAGGCGGGGCCTTGCGGGCCCTCCCCCCCGACTGTGATCTGCAGCCCCAGCCCGAACGCCCCGAGTACCGCGGCGACCTCGGCGCCGTCTTTGGCTCCCAGCCGGGCCGGG
>NW_008593544.1:0-5393 GCF_000691845.1 Merops nubicus | reverse complement strand
CTTTTGCCCAGCTAGATGTCGAGCCATGTTCATGTTTGCATTAAAGCTTTGAAATAGTGTAGAGTGCTAAATAGTATAGAATAGCATTGACCAGTGAGCATTGCCTGTGAGAGGCTTTTTTTTTTTTGCCTACAAGATTACTTACTGAGCCCTGTGTTTCTGATGGTGTCTAAATCAACAACAGAAGAAACTATGCAGATTACAGTATTTGGAACAGCCTACTTGCTTTCTGCCCATTTATTTTTTTTTTTACCTATCCCACCTCTCTTTCTTTAATACAGTGCTCAGAGCAGCTCTCTGTAGAAAGGATCTGCACAGACCAGGTGATGCTGCAGACGTCCATGTTCTGTCCACAAATATGGGATTATCTTCAGTGTACTTGTTTAGGTACAGTTTCCACTGACAATAGACTTTATTCCAGATGGATTTGTTTCTGTTTCGTTAGCATTTATAGAAAGATGAGAAGGTGGGTGGGTGGATGGCCCCTTTTGGACGGGGACAAGGGAAAGTGGGAGTTACCAAAGAGTAACTCTAACTTCAGATAGGAGAGGAAAATAGGAGATACAAGTCCCCAAGACTCGGAGGACGAAATATAATGCCATTTACTTTCTATTAATACTTCAAAATATGGACAGCAGCAGAAGTAATTAGTCTGTACAATATAAAAATTACAGGTAGTCGGAAATTAGATGGTAACCAAGTCAATTATGAAGATCAAAGCTAAAATCATGCGTGTGATATAGGTGATTCTAGCTTCTCTACGTTTACCAGTCTCCCAATAGCTCTGCGGTTGGACACCTGCGGGTTTCATTGTGGCAGGTGCTTGCCATCTCCACTACATCCAACCCTCCTTTAAGGGTTTGCTGGTGAATTCCATCAGTGTGAGAGGTATTTATGAACCCTCTGAAAGGAACTGCTTGTCAGCCTAGGAATGATAAAACATATTGCCAACTCTGAAAATGAAGCTGGCTGAAGGGATTAGGGGAAGTGGTTTTATACTGCAAATGGACAGGTTGCTATCTCATAGCAAAATCATAAGACGTTTCATACTGCTTTTAAAACAATCATCACAAAAAAGAAATAGAATTCTCAGGTATTGCAAGCACAGGCTCTACAGTATGAAAACAGCTGAAAGGAGAAATATGTAGAAACGTAAATTTTGGCAAAAGGCAAAATCTTTTTTTTTTTTTTTTTTCAGAATTCACCTGTATTTTTGATGTTTGACTTTATCATACTGCCTCAGCAGATCATACTTCCAGATTTGACTGTCGTGAAGGATAACCTTACTTTTAAAACAGAAAACATGACGTACAATTAGTTAAACTGTGTAACTATTTGGAATCTGTTAAGAAACTTTGAACAAACTTCCTAAATTGAAAATCTTTATTTTCAAAAACTTCCTGAACAGCGTATCCAGAAAAACCTTTTGTAACTTGAAGAAACCACCACTAACCCAATTAGTTGGGATTTAAGTACAGTACTTCGAGAAGCATTATCTCTCTGTGTTAATTCTTGCTGACCTAAATCTTTTCCTGCTGGAATCAGAGTGAATTTTACTTCTGGTTTCCAGAAAGTCATGAAAGTGCCCAACCCTTCTCATATTGTTTTGTTTTCTATTATCTGACTTAAAAGTGGCTCATATTCTGAAAAATTCTTGCTGGGTGTTGAAAGACTTCCAGGAATATTTACAAATCTGATACAAAATGGTAGGAAATGTCTTGGTAGCTCTTTTAACAAAGTTGTTAGCAAATCTTCAAGTGCAGGTTCTCTTCTTTCTTCATGTTACTGAATTGGTTATTCCCACAGACAGTGAAACAGAGAAGGTCTTAAAGACTCCGTGGTCTGTACTATGTTTTAAAAAAGGATTCTGCTATTCATTAGTGTTGCAGAACATAAAGAGCAAAGGTTGGTGGAAATAAGTGCTATCTACTACTGTCTATTCAGACCCTGAGAAAGGCTTTCTTCATTGGTTATGCAAGAACAAAATTCCCTGTTTACACTGTTTGCCTGAGCTGAGTGTGTCATGGGAGAGAAACTGTAGGGCTCTGCAAAGCCACCATGCTCAGTATCACAGAAACCTCTTGTTCTTAGGGCAGTCCTACCCACGGGGTTACCAAATAAAGAGAAAAATGAGTAAAACACAGTGAGAGATTGTGACAGGGGCCTGAGCTTCTGAAAAACATCTGAGGTTTTGCAGTACTTGCAGTGCTATTTCATGGTAACTTTAATGTCAGAAACCAGAAAATGTTAGTAGAGAAAAGTGAAAGATTCTGGAGTCATCTTTCGGCATAGGTACAGATCGTCTAGCAGAGGAACAACTAAATGGCAAAGAAAGGCATTAGTAGAAAAAAACTCCACCATAACCCATTATAGAAACCATTACTAAATGAATCCAGTAAATATTCATGTGACTTTAAGTGAAGTAACCTAGTTTTTGCTTTCTACAGCAATTTATCCTGTGCATGCATCTCATTGGCTCACTAGACACATTAAAGAGAGCACAAGGTAACCCTTAGCTCTGGCCTTCGGATGCCTGCCTTGAAATGTTTACAGATTTCTCTCTTCTGGAAAACATAGGTTAAATTCAAGCATGGAGGTTTTCCATTAAAAACATAAAGGACTCACCTGGTCGCTACACTCTCGATATTTGGAGATGTTTTCAATGATTCTTCAAGAACCAGTGTGAAAAGGATGGGAATGTGCATTCGTGTAGATCTAAATGAGGTTGTGGATGTTTGCTTAAAAACACTGAACGGTGGTTCAGAAATAATCATTCATGTGCTGCTTAAGTGATAGAAAACCCCTGCACCTAACCTCCCTTCTCAGAATACCGACGTAAAGGCCGTTTTCCTTCAGTGAGCATTACTGGAAAGCCTGAAACACACCATGGGATTTCCTTCTACTTCTCCCTGTCCAAACTTGCCAAGTTTGCATAAATTCAGCAAACAATAAGTGAAACATCAACAGAGCACATAAGGATTTGATCAACCTTAAGTGTTTAGGAAACTTTGTGATTCAGAAAAAGAACATTGTAATGACAGGAAGGTTATATAGGTTTGGAATGAAAAAAAGTTGTCTTCCACTTTCATCAGTCAGTTTTATGAGATAGAATCTCTTTATATAAAGACAGCAATCTGTACAAATATCAGATTATTGAACAACTCTTTCATGAGTATGTGGCAGTCATTTTTAATACCAATCATTGATCTTGGCCACAAGAGTGAAATGCCTTTGTTAGGTTAAATTTCTCTATTAAATACACTGCAAAATTGTCTGTGTTGTGACCGCTGCAACGGATGCAATGACTGTATAGCACCTGTTTTCTTATTTTTTCAACCCAGCTTTCCTGAGACAGTGATGCATATTAGCACTCTGCAATGAAACAGGATGGCCGTTCACAGTGTTTCAGTGGAAGAGAATATGCTCAGGCTACTGTGTAATTAATTACCCCTTGGAGATATTATTTCATGCGAAGCAGGTTTTCTTCTATTAAACTGTCTTTTATTTGTGACCTTTAATTTATCATAAGCAGTCTTCTTTCTATATCCCAGGCAGCAACGGAGAAGTTGTTGCATTGCTGTCCTTAAAGAACGGTTGCAGCTTGGCTGCAGGTAGCTGGTAGGTTTGCCATTCAGGAGCTAAAATAAAGGGCTCTACAACATAATTTTCCATCCACTGCCCCTAGCAACGTTTTAGCGTCTTGAAATTTTAGAAATACAGTCAACTGTTGGGGTTTTCCCCTTCCAAAAGTTTCTGGGAGAAGTGGCCAATTGCATCCGTTTTTTTTTTTAATTAATATTATTGCATTGACCCCGGCTCATGTTTAAAAGAAATTTCTAAAGCTAAACCTCTGAATCTGCTCAGCCACTTTCTGTTTCTTCACTCTGTCTTTTTTTGGGGGGACGTGAGGGCAACTCCTGTACTTACATCTGCCCCAGGGAGTGTGGATAAACCCCAGGAAGGCTGGTAGAAGCCAAGTCAGCATTTTTTCCCCCTTCAGGCCCTGAAATGTCGCTCTTCTTTCCTCAGTGCATATACTGTGTCCTATCAAATCAAGCAATACTGACCTCAGCTTCATTGTGACATTTCAAGAGAAGACTACTGAAAAGTGCACCGAGATTTTATGGCTCCTAGTCAGTAATGGCAAATATTAATGATCGTGGATGTTAGCTACGTGGTCATTGTGGTTCAGAAGGGGGGGTGGGGTGGGGATGCAGCTCTTTGTAAATAGAAAGGAGCTGATTCTGTGTGATCCAGATTTGGTATGGAATTTAAAGAAAAGGCTAAACTGCAAGCCTCTAGTCTAATCCTTCAGCTTTTTACCTAAAGGTTGGTAGCAAATAATAAAGGCTGTGTTGCATGATTTTTTTTTTTTTCTTTTTAAAATTAAAAGGGTCTAATAACCACATTTAGTTTCATTAGAAGCATTGGGAAAGGAAGGGCTCATTTTGGGGTCTAAGCTGATAAGTTTATTCACATGAAGTATTTGATTATGGAGCTCATACTTATATGAAAGGGAAGGCTATTTTCACTGACAGAATCTTTGCATGTAAAATAATCAAACCATTGTTTTCCTGTAATGCTTTGGTCCCATATGTGAAATGCACAGAATGAATAATGCACTTCCAAGTGAGGAATCCTAGGAAGCAACTAAAGTCTTTGACTTCAACAGAATAATTTAATTACTTAAACATTTGCACCTTGCAGAAGAATGATAGTAATCTTACAGGAGTAATTACATCTTACATGGGTCTTGCAAGGGGGCTGCAGGAATTTGTGGTGAACATTGCTTGAGCCTCGTTTTCACCTTTGGCATCTTGATCCTTGACCTGAGACCCCCTGCCTTGAGTGGGAGCAGTCCTGTACACAGAGGTGTTACTTGTAACGCGTGTTGGAGCCTTGGAGTTGTCAGGGCTGGAGCCTGGCCCAGGTGCTTGGCCTTTGCCTTCTAGCCTTGACATTTGGTGCCATACACATAGAATTATAGGATGCTTTGAGTGGGAAAGGACCTCCAAAGATCATCTAGTCCAACCCTCATATGAACACATATGTTCAGGTACTAACGTCAGATAGGTGCTTCTAAACATTTAAGTGTAAGGGTTTTTTTCTTAGATGCCTGTGTATTTAAGACAAAAGTTCATAGCTTCAGGGCATAGAGACTGCAAAGCAGAAGTTTTAAAGAAAAATAATAAAAAAAAAACCTTTGCCCCAAAATACAATTTTTTTTTTTTTTTTAATTTTATTTTAAGAGCCTGATAGGCTAAAGAATGTGGCTTTGAATTAATTCGAAGTGAAGATGTGCTGTGCTGAGGTGCTGTAGTAGTATATCGACGTCTACACACAATTGGAAAACCTAAATAAATGTACGTATTCATCTGCCTTCTGGAAAACCA
>NW_008593543.1:462-687 GCF_000691845.1 Merops nubicus | reverse complement strand
ACTCAGCTTTTACCAGTGCCACCCTGCAGCCCCAGGCTGGTCTGTGGTCAGGCAGATGCTGGGGCTACCTGCAGAATTTTTATTTCTTTTTCATGGCAAATTTATGTATGTAAATCCTCACGCAGATGAGGCTCTCACCACCCTGCCACTTCCTCTGCCCCTCCTGAGCTGGAGCAGGGACTGGGCCTGGCCACGCTGCTCGTGGTGGCTGGCGTAACAGTTGGG
>NW_008593543.1:0-293 GCF_000691845.1 Merops nubicus | reverse complement strand
CGCAGGGGGTCCGGGGTCCCTTCACTGCCACTGTCCCCCTCCCAACTTCAGGGGTGCTCTGGGTGAACCAGAGCAAAGGCTGGACCGTGGCAGGGCTGGGGAGGGGGCCCAGGAGGACCTTGGCCATGGGAACACCAGGGCCAGGAGAGACACAGCAAAGCCCATGGAGCATCCAGCACCTCTGAGCTGGGCTGCACAGTGTGTCCTGCACCCCATCATGGGGAGGCTCTCAGGAGGCTCTTTTCTCCTCCCTGGGGACAGAGAACCAGGCTCACACCATGGCCAGCCTGTGC
>NW_008593542.1:0-229 GCF_000691845.1 Merops nubicus | reverse complement strand
TAGGGTGATTTTGGGGATCCTGGAGGGCATTGAGGGTGCAAGGACCCCACGGAGAACGCCGATGACCCCCAGGGATGATTTTTGGGGTGCACGGAGGGTCCTGGGGTAGATTTTGGGGTGCAGTGACCCTCAGAACAAAGAATTTCAGGGTTCCGAGTCCCTGAGGTGGAATTTTGGGGCGTGAGGGGAAAATTTGGAGCTCCCGAGGGAACTTTGAACTCCTGGAGAA
>NW_008593541.1:584-1092 GCF_000691845.1 Merops nubicus | reverse complement strand
GCAGGACTGGGATCAGGACCAGGAACAACACTGGGACTGGTGCTGGGACCAGGAGTGGCACTGGGATCAGGACTGGGAATGGCACTCAGACTGGGACCAGGAATGGCGTTCAGACTGGGTCTGGGCATGGCACTGGGATCAGGACTGGGCATGGCACCAAGACCAGGTCTCCCAGCCCTGGAGCGGGGGGGGTGCGGCTCTGCCGTCCCGCGGGGCTGAGCCCGGTGCTCCGGCAGGTCGGCTGCGAGGACGGCTCCGTTAAGCTCTTCCAGGTCGTGCCGGGCGGGATCCAGTTTGAGCGGAACCTGGACAGGCGGAAAGGTGAGTCCTGAGGGCTGCACTGGCACTGGCCCGCCGACCCCCGGCCCACTGATGGAGTCGCCTCCCAAGCTTCCAGCTTCAGCCAGCGGGTGCCCAGGTAGCCAAGAAGGGCACCAGCATCCTGGCCTGGATCCGCACTGGTGTGTCCGGCAGGAGTCAGGCAGGGATCGTGCCCATGGACTCGGCC
>NW_008593541.1:0-317 GCF_000691845.1 Merops nubicus | reverse complement strand
ATGGGGTGAAGTTGCAGCAGGGAAGGTTTCGATCGGATATTAGGAAGAATTTCTTTCCTGGCAGAGTGGTGAGGCCTTGCCCCAGGCTGCCCAGGGAGGTGCTGGAGTCCCCATCCCTGGAGGGGTTCAAGAAACTTGTGGATGTGGCACCTGGGGACATGGTTTAGTGGCCACGGGAGTGTTGGGCCAATGGGTGGACTTGAAGAACTGTGGAGGCCTTTTCCAGCCTTTACAGTTGAATGGTTCCCCCCTGCAGGCCGCATCCTGTGCCTGTCGTGGCACCCCTCGGACACTCAAATAGCGGCCGGCTCCATCGA
>NW_008593540.1:0-3380 GCF_000691845.1 Merops nubicus | reverse complement strand
GCTCTACTTTACCCCAAACCAGGACAATGGGGTACACCTGAAGTAGCCTGTAGGCAGGAAGGGTATCAGGTCAAGTTCCCTGCCATTCGGAGCAATTTCTCCCACTGGGGGTCACGGACCAGGTGCTGGAACGTGGTGCTGGCAGCTGTGTTCCTCATTCCCAAGACCTGCCTGCTGCAAACACAGAACGAGCAATGCCTTTGCAGGCAGCCATGTACAGGCAAGCAACATGAATAACAGTAATGGGCCCAACCTCTGTCTTCTTACCACCTAGCTGGCCTCAAAGTTCACTGCTGAATGAATCTCTCCGTTTCCCCAGGACTCTCTTGTAGCTGGCACCATTCTCTTGGTCTGTCCAGAACCTGGCTCTCACACCTCTTAACCCAGAAATCCATCTTAAATGTCAGCTAGGGGATTACAGGACATGAGGGGAAGAGCACAACAACACAACAGTTATAGACAGAGTTTAATGAGGTAGAACAGCCTGCAAGGATCAGGCACAGAGTCTGGCCAGACAAGTGCTCCCACCAGGAGCCTGCTGACCTTACATGGGGCCCTTGTAATGAGAGGGCAGTCAGCATGGGTGTCAGAAAACACGTGCAGACAAACTGCCTGCAGGCAGCGCTCACCCCAGACTGGGACACGGGGCAGCCCTGAGAGCTCTGTCACCCTCAGGACAGCTCTCAGCCAGCCTGGGCTGGGAACGCTCAGCCACTCTCACGGGCAAGTGCTGGCACCACGGCTGGAGCAGTGCCCCCGCATCTGTCCTGGCTCCCTGCGAGGCTGCTGGGAGCCCGGGACTTCTGGGGTTGGGCTCACACCTCTGCTCATTCACACACTGTTTTGAGGTCAGAACCTCCTGCCTCAAAGCACCTTTCCCTCCTTCAATTCCCAAAGCAGAAGCAGCTACAGCAGCTCTGGGAGCACAACATCCCCAGCAGCAAAGACATCAGCCATGGATCTCCCCAGTCCTGCTACAAAGTGACCAAGCTGAAACTAGTCCATGGGCCACTACACAACCTCGCATTTAAACAGCATTTGATCCCCTTCACCATGAAACCTCTCTCTCATCATGTCCCCAGGGTAACAGGACAGCATTTAGACCCTCTGCAAGAGCACAAGATGTGTTCTCCTCCAGAACCACCTGGGACAAAGTAGTCCCACTACCTCACTTGCAGCTTCTCCTTTCAAGTAGGGCAGGAAAAAAAGCAGAACACTGTGACCTGAAAGGAGCTCAGGGGAACTTGCCAGAGAGGAACAAAGATGACAACACAAGCTGGAGTGCACTCTGCTAGAGCAGCCAGAATAGGGCACTACACACATCATAGGTCCTGCTTCCACATCTGTCACAACAGGATGGCTTGGTGTCCTCTGCTGCAGCAGCCTTGTTTACAGAACATGAAGTAGAGCTGATAGCAGATCTTCTACAACTCTGTCTTGTATGTCACAGTTTCCACAGCCGCACCACATCTCCTGTCCAGAAGTTTCTTCTGGTCACTGAGGGAACTGTCTGACAGAATCTCAGCATATCTGCAACAGAGGTGTGGAGACACTTCACCCAGGACATGTCAACTCAAGAGCCTCCATCAGGCCTGTTAGAGGAAGAAGACTGCTTCAGACAACTGAGAGACACCTTTTCCTTCTGCACTCTTCCATGTCAGCTTTCCAGCATTTGGCTCCTACTGGTACCTCCATCCTCCTCCTAACTTCATTTGCTGTTCCCTTCCCAGGACATGTCATCACTCCTATCACTGCTCTGTACAAGGCCTTGCCACATTTGCTCTGTTCTAGAAAGATTTAACATTTCTTTCAGGCTCTTGTGGGTTATAAGTGAAAATTGTGTGGATTTTTTTTTCAGCATCTTTAAATTTCTAACTGTGGTGTGTCAGCAGCTCTGGTCATAAACTTCAAATTGCAGACCAGTTCTATCTATCTAATTAGAGGGAGCTGCTTTATTTTCTGTTAACTACAAATATCCCCCCAAGTGTCTGCAAAGGTTTATTCTGAATGTTGGCACAAAACGAAGCAGTGTCATTTAGCAGCAAAGTACCTGGCTACTAAACCAGGGACCTTAGTTCTGACATTCTTTTTTATATCCAAAGAAGGCCACTTGTTGCTGAGCACAGCTTTTGCTGTCTGGCTGTGCTCATTGTTAGACTGGAGGTTGCTGCCCTCTTGCTTTCTGACTCAGAATTGCAAAACCCGCCACTGAATTAGGAAAGGCTTTCAGGAACCTCTGCCCAGCCATGGGACGTGCTATTGCCGCGGGGTAAAACATACCGTAAGGGAAATGGTGTTTTGTAGTTATGTCGTAACTGCTCTCCCAGTGTCTCCAGAGCTTTCTCTGACGGTCCCTCTCACTGTCTTCTCCACGGCGCTGTCTCCATTCTCACCATGAGGTGCTTCCCTGCACCAGAACATGCTGTTGAAGCCAGACACCCGCTGCCTGCGCTGGAGCAGCAGTGGCGCCATGCCATGCGGAAGCACGAAGGGCACAGGCTGGCCAGCTTCTGATCCCACCTCAAGATGCAAGCAGGTGTTAGGGCTGCACCTTGGTGGAGACAGAAAGCTGAGCCTTTTCCTACAGTAGAGTCCCTCGAGGCTTCTGCTTTGTCCAGGCCCTGCCAAAGACTTGCTGCTGAGGAGTGCATCATCGGGGAGTCTTGATGGGTCTCGCTGAGGAGCAAGGCGGTCCAGCCCCTGGAGCAGCAGGCAGCACTGCTGAGAGGAGCAGCAGGAGGTATGAGGTGAGGCTCTGCAGGTGCCATTCCTCTCTGGAAGGGTAGATGCATGCTGAGGAAGCACTGGCAAGGTGTGCTCTGGGGGTGGCCCACCTGTCTGCAACACCAACAGAGGAAGGGCACAGGGGACATAGTCCTCTGTGGGGAAAAGTCTGGCATGGGCACAGGGCAGACCAAGGCATGGACCAGCAGCCAGGCCCCATGGTGCCGGTCTTGGAGTGAGCTAGGGAACATGTCATCCAGCCAGTGGGGCCCATGCCCTGCAGTGCCCAGCAAAGAGTGCTCATGAGGTTTCACAGCATGAGGTGCAAGCCCCAGTGCTCAGCAGTGGAGAATAAAGCCCAGCACTGCTCCAGGGCCTGGTCCCAGTGTGCTGCGAATGGGGGCACCCTTGGAGACAACAATCTGCCTGCCTTCATAGCTCTCCTACTCAAGTAGGACCCTGAAATCCACAGCATGTTTTTTTCCAGATCCCGTGGCACTCTCCAGAGGAGCGCCATGGTGGACAGTGATGGGGACCCCAAGCCGGACACCTTGCCAGGTCTTGGTCCCACAGTGCTTGGTTCAAATGGGACCTGAGGTGGAATGTCTGGCAGAACAAATCTCTCCTGCACAGCAAGGGGGCTTGGCCCTTCTATC
>NW_008593539.1:0-244 GCF_000691845.1 Merops nubicus | reverse complement strand
ACTTTGCTTGTCACCGGGACACTGCTGGGCTCCCCTCCCCAGGAGCCAGGGACCCTCTGCCAGCCACCCCTTCCTTCCCAAAATGCCCCCACCGGTCTCCTCCTTTCTGAAGCTGCCCCTCCACCCCGTCCTGGTCTCTGGGCTCCATGCCGTAGCCCTTCTGCCCCCCCACTTCTCACCAACCCCCGTGTCCCTCCAGTGCTCCACTCCCTGCGCTTTTTCGATGGCTTTGTGTCGGGGCCCA
>NW_008593538.1:431-808 GCF_000691845.1 Merops nubicus | reverse complement strand
TGGGATGGGATGGGATAGATGGGATGGACCAGCATGGAACAAGCCAGGATGAACTGAGGCAAGACAAACCAGGATGGGACAGAACAGGACAGGCTGGGGTGAATCAGCATGGGACAGACTGGAATGGGATTAAATGGGACAGGACAGGATGAACTGGGGCACAGGTGAACCGGGACGGGCTGAACTGGGATGGGGTGGGCTGAACCAGGGCACACTGGAAATGGGCCAGGTCACAGCTGGACCAGGTCACAGCCCTTCCAGGGCCCAGCTGAACCAGGAAGGGATACAGGCAAACTGGAACAGCCGAATCAGGACACAGTCATTCCGGGAGGAGGCACAGCCCAGCTGGGCCCAGCCTGTCCACAGGCCTACCCACG
>NW_008593538.1:0-413 GCF_000691845.1 Merops nubicus | reverse complement strand
GTGCCCAGATGGAGACAACCCTGGGCTGTGCCTGCCCCGAAACCACCTGCCCCTGTCCCTGTGGTTCCCCTCTCCAGAGGGGACATCTCTGACACGGTGTCACAGCAACACCTGCCCCAACACCTGAAATAAAGGTGATGAACCCCCCGTGGCTCTGGGGCCTGGTGCTGGGGGTGCTGGGGTCAGGAGCTGGTATGCAGTGGCACAGCACGGCATGGCATGGCACAGCATGGCGCGGGGGGAATGGAGCCTGGGAGAGGTGGCTGCAGGCATGTGGGACAGGGGCAGATGCTGTGGGGGGGCTGCTCTGCAAAGGGATGGAGGCTCTGCTGGGGGATGGAGGCTCTGCAAGGGGCTGGATGCTGTATTTGGGTTGAAGGCTGTGCTGGGCTGAAGGGCTGGAGAGCAGCCCT